>NC_057799.1:221681934-221682306 GCF_018294505.1 Triticum aestivum
TGCTTGGTGTTGGTGTAACCGTTGCGATGTTTGTGTATGAGATTGTGATTGCACGATGTATTGCTCTTCGTGCATAGGCACATATATATGATGTACAAAGGTGGGCCACGGACCTCAACTATACAAGGAACTAGGAGGCGGGCCCAATACACAATATGCACATAACACATATACTCAACACCCCCCCCCCCCGCAGTCGAAGCGGCACCGCGGCTGATGCAAAGACTAGACCGGAACTCCTCAAAGGACGCCGTAGGCAAGCCCTTGGTCATGATATCGGCAAATTGTTGGGAAGTAGGAACGTGTAAAACATGAATATGGCCAAGGGCCACCTATTCCCGAACAAAATGAATACCCAAATCAATATGCTTG
>NC_057799.1:221682320-221683956 GCF_018294505.1 Triticum aestivum
GGCTGACGCAAAGACTGGACCGGAACTCCTCAAATGACGCTGTAGGCAAGCCCTTGGTCATGATATAGGCAAATTGTTGGGAAGTAGGGACGTGCAAAACACGAATATGGCCAAGGGCAACCTGCTCCCGAAGAAAATGAATATCCAACTCAATATGCTTGGTCCGTCGATGATGCACGGGTTAGCGGAGAGGTAGACCGCCGAGACATTGTTGCAGTAGACCACCGTGGCACGGTCAACAGGGCAAGAGAGCTCCTGAAGCATCTCGCGAAGCCACGAACACTCGACGACGGCGTTGGCCACCGCACGATACTCAGCCTCAGCACTGGAATGAGAAATCGTAGGCTGCCGCTTGGACGACCACGAGATGAGTGAGGGTCCAAGATAGACACAATAGCCCGAAGTGGAGCGACGAGTGTCAGGGCAGCCCGCCCAGTCTGCATCGGAGTAGGCGGTGAGGGCGGTGTCGGCGGAGGCGTGAAGCGTGACGCCAAGATCCATAGTGCCACCGATATAGCGGAGAATCCGCTTGACGGCAGCCCAGTGAACGTCTCGAGGAGCATGCATATGAAGACACACCTGCTGCACGGCATACTGGATCTCCGGTCGAGTCAGAGTGAGGTACTAGAGAGCACCAACGATAGACCGATAGAAAGCAGCATCCGAAGCAGGAGAACCATCCGTGGAAGAAAGCTTGGCCTTCGTATCAACAAGCATAGCTGCGGGCTTACAGTTAAGCATGCCAGCGCGCTAGAGGAGCTCGTGAGCGTACTTCCACTGATGAAGGAAGAAGCCATCTGGACGGCGCACCACCTCGACACCGAGGAAGTAGTGCAAAGGACCCAAGTCCTTGATGGCGAACTCAGCGCGAAGACGAGCCGTGAGCTGACTGAGGAGACCAGCCGTACATGCCGTTAGGATGATGTCGTCAACGTAGAGCAGCAAGTAGGCCGTGTCAGAGCCCTGATGATAGACCAAGAGCGAGGCGTCCGAGCGGGTAGAGCGGAACCCAAGCTGGTGGAGAAACGCCGCGATGCGCTGGTACCAAGCGCGCGGAGCCTACTTGAGTCCATACAAGGACCGCGAAAGCAGGCACACGTGGTCGGGAAGCGCCGGGTCAACAAACCCGGTGGGCTGCTGGCAGAAGACCTGCTCCTCGAGGTGACCATGGAGGAAGGCGTTGGAGACGTCCATCTGGTGCACCGGCTAAGCACGGGAGACCGCAAGGTGGAGAACCGTGCGTATCGTGCCGGGCTTGACAGCCAGAGCGAAGGTGTCGGTGAAGTCAATGCCAGCACGCCGTCGGAAGCCACGAATGACCCAGCGCGCTTTGTAGCGATCAAGGGTACCATCTGGACGGAGCTTGTGTTTAAAGACCCACTTCCCGGTAATCACGTTGGCGTGGGGACGGGGAACAAGCTGCCACGTCCGGTTGCGCAATAGGGCGTCGAACTCCTCTTGCATCGCAGCCATCCAGAGCGGGTCACGAAGAGCGGCTCGAATGGAGGACAGCAATGGCGACGGCTTAGAGGTGGACGCCGCATGGACGTAGTCAGCCGAGGCGTAGCGCAAGCTCGGGCAAAAAACGCCCGTATGGGCGCGGGTGACCAGACCGGCCACAGGCACTGGGGGGGCC
>NC_057799.1:221684372-221750604 GCF_018294505.1 Triticum aestivum
GGGGTGCCCGGGGCGCCCGGGGGGCCGCGGGCGGCAACGTCGGGGGCGCCGCGGCTGTAGGAGGCGCCGCATGCGGGGGGCTCGCCTCAAAGCTAGGGGCGCGCTAAGAGAGGCGCGCGAGCGCCCTGGGAGAGGCGTCGAGGAGCCCGCGTCACCAATAGCGGGAGGAACAGCCGGGGGTACCTGGTGAAACGGAAACACAGGCTCATCAAAGTAAACGTGCCGGGAAGTGAACACACGGTGGGAGACGGGATCGTAGCACCGATATCCCTCGGAGTTGGAGGGGTAGCCAATGAAGATGCAAGCGACAAATCGAGGTGCAAGTTTGTGAGAAGCAGTGTCGGCAGTGCTGGGATAGCAAAGGCACCCAAAAATACGCAAGCCGTCATAAGATGGGGCGTACCAAAGAGAAGATGGTGAGGTGCGTAGTCCCACTGTGGGCGGCAGGGTCTAATATTAAGGAGAAGTGATGCAGTGGCGAGTGCGTCCGACCAGAAACGAGGCGGCACGTTGGCATGAAACAGGAGCATGCGAATGCAGTCATTCATAGTGTGAAGGACACGTTCGGCTCGACCGTTCTGCTGTGAAGTGTACGGGAATGTGAGGCAGAAAATTGTATCGTGATGCGACAAAAAGGTGCGGAAAGCGAGGTTGTCGCACTCTGTTCCATTGTCCGTCTGAGGCGCAAGGATGGGACGCGCAAACTACGTGCGGACATAGGAGTAAAAAGCCGTCAAGGTAGAGAGAGCATCCGACTTTCTGCGCAATGGAAAAGTCCACACATAATGAGAATAATCATCAAGAATGACTAGATAATATAAATAGCCCGAGTTACTGGGAACCGGAGAAGTCCACACATCGCTATGAATCAACCGAAAAGGAAAAGAAGCAATGGTAGTGGAATTATTAAATGGCAGGTGAACATGTTTACCGACTCGATAGGCATGACAAGTGTGATCCTCGATCTTATTGCAACTAAAACTGAAACTCCTAAGAATATGACGAAGTGTGATGGGGTTGGGATGACCCAAGCGAGCGTGCCAGAGATCGACGCCAGCGGAGAGAGCAACCGGTGCGGTGGTGGAGGATGAAGGCGGGTGCACCGGATAGAGCTCGTCGGGGCTGTCACATCGGTGAAGTACCATCCTGGTTCGAGCGTCTTTGACACAAAAACCAAGCTCGTCAAATTCAACAGTAACAGGATTTTCACGAGTGAAACAACGAACAGAAATGAGATTCCTAATAAGATGAGGTGACACAAGTATGTAAGACAAAGATAATGGAGTAGAAGTAGAAGGAAAAGAAGTGTGCCCAACATGTGTGATAGGAAGTGTGGAACCGTCGCCGACAATGATGCGGCGGTCGGTGGAGACAGGAGTGAAGGAGGCAAGGTTACCAGGATGAGCAAACATGTGAGCCGTAGCACCGGTGTCCATGTACCAATCACCACCTCCAGTGTAATTGTTCGGCGTAGGAGCGACATGCAGCCCGGTGAGGAGCACCGGGTCCCAAGGCGCCGGCGACAAGGCCAGCGAGGAGGACAGAGACGCCATGGGGAAGCCGTAGCCGCCGCTCAACGGCGGAGGTGGGTACGCTCCACACAGTCCTGACTGCAACTGCGGTGCCGGGTAGGCCAGATGGCCCGCCGGAAAAACCTGCGGGCCCGCTGACAAATGCTGCAGGTGCTGGGCGCCGTCTAGCTACTGCCCAGCAGGCGAGTGCTGGCCCGCTGATGACCCCCACCAGTACGTGGGCGGAGCCCCGTACGCAGGTGGAGACCCGTACATGGATGCGGGTGGAGTCCCGTATGCCCCATACGTAGGATTCCCGTACGTGGGAACAAACGCGTCGTAGGTGACGGCCGGCCCGTATGGCGACGGGGCCGCACTGTAGAGCGCCGGCGACGGGTCGGCAGAGGCGTACCCCCACCAGGGGTTGACCGCGGACGGAGCACCAGCAGGCTGCAGGGCACCGTATAATTGATGGGCGCCATATACGTGCAGGGGCTGCGGACGAAATCCATCTGGCGGCCGGTCTTCTTGGGCGATTGGCAGGCTAGCAATACATCAATGGCTTGGGCTATCGGCTGGCTAGCAAATCCATCGTTGACGGGAGACGAAGTAGCCATGACCTGTACTGCAGCTGATTGGGAGGCAATGGCCATGGAGGCACGAGGCAGCAGTGCCACGGGTCGAGGCAGCTTCGGCGGGAGCGGCTGGCGCGATGGAAAAGCGGCAGCAGCGCATGGAGACGGGCTCGCGTGATGCGTTCGGAAGCACGTGGAGATGGGGCAAACGCGGCGGCGGGTCGCGACACGGGCGCGAGCGGCGGCAACCGGGAATGGCGGCGACGGCGGCACGAGTAGACGCGCGGCGACGGCGGAGCGGAAGCGAGGAAGAAAACCTAAAAAACTAATACCATGTATGATGTTGTAATTGCACGATGTATTGCTCTTCGTGCATAGGCACGTATATATGATGTACAAAGGTGGGCCACGGACCTCAATTATACAAGGAACTAGGAGGCGGGCCCAATACACAATATGCACATAACACATATACTCAACATTGGGGTCGTGCTCGTTCGTTCGACAGGGGAAATAGCGGCAGCAGTAGGTAAGACCGGCGACGCTGGAGGAAGGCGACGGTAGCAGGCATCACAGGAGGTCCGGGATGAGGCACCGGCGGTCTCGAGCGCCATGGGGAGACTTGAAGCGGCACCGCCGTTTCCGTGAAGCTCCTGCAGGTTGCGGCAGTCAGCGAGGCAACAAGATCCAGTGGAGGAAGAGCGAAAGAAGCAGAAAGAGGGATGCAAGGGGCTGGCCTGTTGGTCTGGCGATCGCCGGCGCTGGAGGTGGGGGTGGTTTGGTGGCGCCGGCGTGGATCCGGGTCGAGGGGGCTGCAGCGGCTTCCGGGCGAGGGAAAACAAGGCTGACGGTCATGGCAGCTCAGTTCCCTGTTGAGATAGAGATAGAGCATTATGAGAGAGAAGAGAGAAACGGGAGAGGAAACAAGGGGAAGGAAGAGAGGGACACAAAGGACGCAGGGGCGTGGTGCAGTTCCTGGCGGACGACTCAGCGACGGCGCCGAACGGCGATGGCGAAGAAAAAGCTTCGGGAGGAGCTCCTCTGCTCCTGAATCGGGACAGGGCGCGGGGTTACGGGAGGTTGGACTATTGGGGAATGTAGTAATTTCAAAATTTTCCTACGCACACACAGGATCATGGTGATGCATAGCAACAAGAGGGGAGAGTGTGTCCACGTACCCTCGTAGACCGAAAGCGGAAGCGTTAGCACAACGCGGTTGATGTAGTCGTACATCTTCACGATCCGATCGATCAAGTACCAAACATACGGCACCTCCGAGTTCAGCACACGTTTAGCTCAATGACGTCCCTCGAACTCCGATCCAGCCGAGTGTTGAGGGAGAGTTTCATCAGCACGACGGCGTGGTGACGATGACGACGTTCTACCAACGCAGGGCTTCGCCTCAGCACCGCTACAATATTATCGAGGTGGACTATGGTGGAGGGGGGCACCGCACACGGCTAAAAGATCAATGATCAAATGTTGTGTCTATAGGGTGCCCCTGCCCTCGTGTATAAAGTAGCAAGGGGGGAGAGGCGGCCGGCTAGGAGGAGGCGCGCCAGGAGGAGTCCTACTGCCCCCTCCCTTCCTTGTTAGATTAAGAGAAGGGGGAAAGAGGAGAGAGAGAGGAAGGGAAGGGGGGGGCGCCGCCCCCCCTCCGTGTCCAATTCGGACTAGAGGGGGAGGGGGCGCACGGCCTGCCCTGACCGCCTCTCCTCTTCTCCACTACAGCCCATGTAGGCCCATTAAACCCCCGGCGGGTTCCGGTAACCCCCGGTACTCCGGTATATATCCGATAACCCCCGGAACCATTCCGGTGTCCGAATATAGTCGTCCAATATATCAATCTTCATGTCTCGAGCATTTTGAGACTCCTCGTCATGTCCGTCAGCACATCCGGGACTCCGAACTACCTTCGGTACATCAAAACATATAAACTCATATTATAACTATCATCGAAACTTTAAGCGTGCGGACCCTACGGGTTTGAGAACTATGTAGACATGACCGAGACACGTCTTCGGTCAATAACCAATAGCGGAACCTGGATTCTTATATTGGCTCCCACATATTCTACGAACATCTTTATCGGTCAAACCGCATAACAACATACGTTGTTCCCTTTGTCATCGGTATGTTACTTGCCCGAGATTCGATCGTCGGTATCTCAATACCTAGTTCAATCTCATTACCGGCAAGTCTCTTTACTTGTTCCGTAATACATCATCCCTCAACTAACTCATTAGTTGCAATGCTTGCAAGGCTTAAGTGATGTGCATTACCGAGTGGGCCCAGAGATACCTCTCCGACAGTCGGAGTGACAAATCCTAATCTCGAAATACGCTAACCCAACAAGTACCTTTGGAGACACCTGTAGAGCACCTTTATAATCTCCCAGTTACGTTGTGACGTTTGGTAGCACACAAAGTGTTCCTCCAGTAAATGGGAGTTGCATAATCTCATAGTCATAGGAACATGTATAAGTCATGAAGAAAGCAATAGCAACATACTAAACGATCGAGTGCTAAGCTAACGGAATGGGTCAAGTCAATCACATGATTCTCCTAATGATGTGATCCCATTAATCAAATGACAACTCATGTCAATGGCTAGGAAACATAACCATCTTTGATCAACGAGCTAGTCAAGTAGAGGCATACTAGTGACACTCTGTTTGTCTATGTATTCACACAAGTATTATGTTTCCGGTTAATACAATTCTAGCATGAATAATAAACATTTATCATGATATAAGGAAATAAATAATAACTTTATTGTTGCCTCTAGGGCATATTTCCTTCATGGACGAGCTCGGGCGGCTTGGCGGTACAAGGGGACGAGGCAGGGGACCTGCAACTGTTGCTGCGGTGGCGCTCGGGAAGCAGAGGAGGCGATTGCCTCGGGCATGGCTGGAGGACGAAGATGCAGGAGATGCGCACGGGGAGGCGGCTGCTGCATGAAGGCTTGGAGAGGGGTGGATTGGGTGCTCGCGGTCGGAGAGAAGGAGCTCAGGCTCCTGTTGGTGGGTGGAGGAAAACAAGGAGAAGGGGATCCCGAGGTGGATCGAGACCGGGTGGCGGCGGCGGGATTCGACCGATGGGACAAGCCTCCTGAAGATTAGGGTTGGTCTACTTTATATAGCGAGTGGATTTTTGGGTAGGGGCTACCTCGTCCCTCTGATCACAATCAGACGGTTGAGAAATAAATAGGTAGGGGGTCTAAATAAGAAAACGGGGATGTTTTATAGATGTTTGGGGATGATCCGAATGCAACGGTGATGATTGAGCGGGTCGGGTTCGGGGAAGTTGACGAGAGATGTTAGGTGGTTTGACAAGAGGGAACCGAAAACATGGTTGGTCTCGGAAGAGTCAAAGAAGGCAAGGGGGATGCGGCAACTACGAGGTGATGCAAGTTTGAAAACAATGATGGCAACAGAGTGCCGATGCAATGCGAATGATGCGATGATGAAATGCAACAAACAAATGAAACACACACGACGAACTCGAAAAACATGGAAGGCATCTGGACAATGAAGGCAACACTTATCCATTGGTCATTCTCTGCTCTAGCCATTGCAACTGGTATTGGTAAGATTGAACTGGTCAGTTCATACTTGGTAAGTCCGGAGGGATAGTTGTTGGGGCACTTCATATGGGCCAGAGCCCGCCCCAAGTAGGCGGCAGTGGAGGCGAGGTGTTCCTTCAGTTCGAAGTGTGGATCAGTGTCATTGACATGTGTACCTACAAGAAGCAAGTAAATGTTAGAAGCTAAACTGCAATTGCACAAATGATGTAAAATACTGTAAGACATGGGATGCAGCTAACCCTGACGGCAAACAACAACATCGCCCGTTATGGCCCTGCGTAAGTACATGGGAGGGCATGTTAACTACAACATTGTTAGCATCCACCAAAAATAACAAATGGAAATAAAATGACAACATCTCTAGTGATATCTTCATTGCGGAGAGTAGCATGGTAGCAAAGGGACAGATTAAAAAATGGATACCACTTTTAATTGCAACAGGCTTAACAACATCCTAAGTCATGTATTGTAAGTTTGTAGCTGATATTGGTGAAATTGAGCTGGACAGCTCATACTTGAACATCACACAATGGGGAGTACTGAAATAAACAAGGCACGTTTAAATACATAGTATAGCGATTGAAACTGGTACCAATAAAAATGCAATTGACAAAGTTAAACATCGCAAGGCAAGTGTTGCCTTCATTGTCCAGATGCCTTCCATGTTTTTCGAGTTCGTCGTGTGTGTTTCATTTGTTTGTTGCATTTCATCATCGCATCATTCGCATTGCATCGGCACTCTATTGCCATCATTGTTTTCAAACTTGCATCACCTCGTAGTTGCCGCATCCCCCTTGCCTTCTTTGACTCTTCCGAGACCAACCATGTTTTCGGTTCCCTCTTGTCAAACCACCTAACATCTCTCGTCAACTTCCCCGAACCCGACCCGCTCAATCATCACCGTTGCATTCAGATCATCCCCAAACATCTATAAAACATCCCCGTTTTCTTATTTAGACCCCCTACCTATTTATTTCTCAACCGTCTGATTGTGATCGGAGGGACGAGGTAGCCCCTACCCAAAAATCCACTCGCTATATAAAGTAGACCAACCCTAATCTTCAGGAGGCTTGTCCCATCGGTCGAATCCCGCCGCCGCCACCCGGTCTCGATCCACCTCGGGATCCCCTTCTCCTTGTTTTCCTCCACCCACCAACAGGAGCCTGAGCTCCTTCTCTCCGACCGCGAGCACCCAATCCACCCCTCTCCAAGGTAGGCAAAAGGAGCCATGGCTGGAACTCGAAAAACATGGAAGGCAAAAGGTAGTAAACATGCCTAACCCTTCTTATCTATTTCCCTACCTTTTTATAGACAACTGGTCATTCTCTGCTCTAGCAGCACCACCTGATACGTCTCCAACGTATCTATAATTTTTGATTGTTCCATGCTATTATATTATCAATCTTGCATGTTTTATATGCATTTGTATGCTATTTTATATGATTTCTGGTACTAACCTATTAACCTAGAGCCCAGTGCTAGTTTCTGTTTTTTCCTTGTTTTTGAGTTTTGTAGAAAAGGAATATCAAATGGAGTCCAATCGAGCTGAAAATTTACGGTGATTTTTTATGGACCAGAAGAAGCCCCCGGAGCAAAAGAATTGGGCCAGAGGAGCCACGAGGCCTCCACAAGGGTGGAGGGCGCGCCCTACCCCCCCGGGCGCGCCATCCGACCTTGTGGGCTCCTCATGTACTCCCCTGGCTTGTTCTTGACGCCAATAGTTCCTATAAATACCAAAAACCCCAGCAATAAACCTAGATCGGGAGTTCCGCCGCCGCAAGCCTCTGTAGCCACCAAAAACCAATCGGGGCCCAGTTCCGGCACCCTGCCAGAGGGGGAAATCTTCACCGATGGCCATCTTCATCATCCCGGCGCTCTCCATGACGAGGAGGGAGTAGTTCACCCTCGGGGCTGAGGGTATGTACCAGTAGCTATGTGTTTGATCTCTCTCTCTCTCGTGTTCTTGATTTGGCACGATCTTGATGTACCGTGAGCTTTGCTATTATAGTTGGATCTTATGATGTTTCTCCCCCTCTACCCTCTTGTAATGGATTGAGTTTTCCCTTTGAAGTTATCTTATCAGATTGAGTCTTTAAGGATTTGAGAACACTCGATGTATGTCTTGCATGTGCTTATCTGTGGTGACAATGAGATATTCACGTGATCCACTTGATGAATATTTTGGTGATCAACTTGTGGGTTCTGTGACCTTGTGAACTTATGCATAAGGGTTGGCACATGTTTTCATCTTGACTCTCCGGTAGAAACTTTTGGGCACTCTTTGAAGTTCTTTGTGTTGGTTAATAGATGAATCTAAGATTGTGTGATGCATTTCGTATAATCAAACCCGCGGATACTTGTGGTGATATTGGAGTATCTAGGTGACATTATGGTTTTGGTTGATGTGTATCTTAAGGTGTTATTTTAGTATGAACTCTATGGCTGTTTCTTACACTTATAGGAATAGCCAATAGATCTATCAGAAAGAATAACTTTGAGGTGGTTCCGTACCCTACAATAATCTCTTCGTTTTTTCTTCGCTATTAGTGACTTTGGAGTGACTCTTTGTTGTGCGTTGAGGGATTGTTATATGATCTAATTATGTTATCATTGTTGAGAGAACTTGCACTACTGAAAGTATGAACCCTAGGCCTTGTTTTCAAGCATTGCAATATTGTTTTCACTCACTTTTACTATTTGCTACCTTGTTGTTTTTATATTTTCAGATTACAAAACCCTATATCTACGATCCATATTGCACTTGTATCACCATCTCTTGGCGGAACTAGTGCACCTATACAATTTACCATTGTATTGGGTGTGTTGGGGACACAAGAGACTCTTTGTTATTTGGTTGCAGGGTTGTTTGAGAGAGACCATCTTCATCCTACGCCTCCCACAGATTGATAAACCTTAGGTCATCCACTTGAGGGAAATTTGCTACTGTCCTACAAAACTCTGTGCTTGGAGGCCCAACACGAGTTTACAAGAAGAAGGTTGCGTAGTAGACATCAAGCTCTTTTCTGGCGCCGTTGCCGGGGAGGCTAGGTAAGAGGCACTAACACCCTGTCAACTAAGCTCTTTTCTGACGCCGTTGCCGGGGAGGTTAGTGCTTGAAGGTATATCTTTAGATCTTGCAATCGAATCTTTTAGTTTCTTGTGTTATCACTAGTTTAGTCTATAAAAGAAAACTACAAAAAATAATGGAATTGAGGTTGCCTCATATGCTTCATCTTTTTAATATCTTTCGTGAAAATGATGGAAATGAAAATTGTGCTCAAGTGTTAGAAGAAGAAGTTTATAAAATATTTGGCACTAAATCTTTGAATGATGAGCATGATTGCAATGTTGTTAGTATGAATTTCTTGAATATCCATGATACTAATGATATGCAAAGCTACAAGCTTGGGGATGCTATGTTTGATGAAGATGATATTTTTTTGTCCCCCAAGTTTTTATGAGCAAATTTACTATGATGAAATCATGCCTCCTACCTATGATGATTATTGTCATGACATGTATGCTATAAATAATAATGATAACCATGAAACTTGTCATCTTGATTTTAATTTTCAATCCCATGATCATTATTTTGTTGAGTTTGCTCCCACTACTATTCATGAAAATAAATTTGCTTATGTGGAGAGTAATGAATTTTCTATGCTTGTGGCTCATGAAAGGAATGCTTTATGTGATGGTTATATGGTTGAATTCATTCCTGATGCTACTGAAAACTACTATGAGAAAGGAACATATGCTTCTACATATTGCAATAATATCAAGTTTCCTCTGTATGTGTTGACAGTTTTGATCATGCTTGTTTCGCCTTCCTATGCTAGTTGATTCTTGTTCCCATAAGTTGTTTGATCACAAAATCCATATGCATAGGAAGTGGGTTAGACTTAAAATTTCTTGTCATATGCTTCATGATGCTCTCTTTGTGTTTCAATTCTTATCTTTTATGCGAGCATCATTGAAATCATCATGCCTATCTAAAAAGGCATTAAAGAAAAGCGCTTGTTGGGAGACAACCCAATACCTATACCTACTATTTTTGTGTGTTCACATGACTATGCTACTATAGTAATCATGTTTTATAGCTTTTGTTTCAATAAAGTGCCAAGTAAAGCCTTTGGGATAGTATGGATGATAGTTGACTTGATTCTGTGCAAAAACAGAAACTTTTGCTCCCAGTCCAGGAATTTTGAAAATTCAATGGAACATGATTTTGTTCTGAATTTTTTACACAAGATCTATATACAAATTTTGTACATTGTCCTAAGTTTTCAGAATTTTTGGAGTTACAGAAGTATGATTTCAATTCAGATCTTTATAGACTGTTCTGCTTTCAATGCATAATTTGCTTATTTTCTAGTTTCTATGGCTTATATTGCTTAATATAAATTGTAGAAATGATAGGGTACAATAGTCATCATGCGAGAAAAATTATGAATCTTGTCTTGAGAGTACCAAAGTGAATGACTTGTTTTATTATACTAACGGAGCTCACGAGTTTTCTGTTAAGTTCTGTGTTGTGAAGTTTTCAAGTTTTGGGTAAAGTTTTGATGGATTATGGAACAAGGAGTGGCAAGATCCTAAGCTTGGGGATGCCCCAGGCACCCCGAGGTAATATTTAAGGAATACCCAAGCAACTAAGCTTGGGGATTCCCCAGATGGCATCCCCTCCTTCGTCTTCATTCATCGGTAAATTTACTTGAGGCTATATTTTTATTCACCACATGACATGAGTTTTGCTTGGCGCGTCATTTTCTTTTATTAGTATTTGCTTGCTTTTATTTAGAGTAATGTTTTGCATCTTTTAGTTCAATAAAAAGGTCAAGTATAGCCTTTACCATGCTTATTTTGCAAGTCCATATGTTGCTGTTTCAAAAACAGATAGTTTCCTGTTATGTTTTGAATATTTGTGAACAGTCAGAACATGATAAAATCTTGAAATTTTTACACAATGAGTAACAAAAAATTATCTACAGTGTGGTAATTTTTCAGAATTTTTGGAGTTAGGGAAGTATGATTCCTCTTGCATTCTTTACAGACTGTTCTGTTTAGACAGATTGTTGTTATGTTTGCTTGTTTAGTGATTCTATTTGAGGATGGGAGTATTAAATATGCAGAGTCATTTAGTAGGCAATATCAAATAATAATTTTAGTGATTTTCTACAGTAGAGAATGATAAGTTTTTGCATTGGTTTATACTAACCTATCTCACGAGTTCTTGTTGAGTTTTGTGTGGATGAAGTTTTTAAGAATTAGGGAAACCGTGGTATGAGAGGAAATAAGGAGACACAAAAGCTCAAGCTTGGGGATGCCCCGGTAGGCATCCCACCTTTCTTCTTCAGCAATTATCGGTTAGTGGTTGAGCCTAAGTTTTTGCTTCTTCACATGATATGTCCTATCCTTGTAATGTCATTTTATTTTGTTTTGCTTGCTGTTTGAATAAAGTACTTAAGATCTGAAATTTTATTTATGAGAAGGAGGCTTCACACAGTTACATAATTATTCAACTACTCATTGATCTTCACTTATATCTTTTGGAGTAGTTTGCCATTTGCTCTAGTGCTTCACTTATATCTTTTTAGAGCACGGCGGTAGTTTTATTTTCAAGAAATTGATGAACTCTCATGCTTCACTTATATTATTTTGAGAGTCTTAAATAGCATGGTAATTTGCTTTGGTTATGAATTTAGTCCTGACATGGTAGACATCCAAGAGGGATATAATAAAAACTTTCATATGAAGTGCATTGAATACTATGAGAAGTTTGATTCCTTATGTTTGCTTTGAGATATGAAGATGGTGATATTAGAGTCATGCTAGTGAGTAATTGTGAATTTGAGAAATACTTGTTGTCAGGACCCCGATCCTAAGTCATACCGAACTAGCATGTAACACATCATATCACTTTGCGGCCTCACACACGGTATTACCACGGGTGCCACCTTACCTGGCCCCGGACCGTTTGCGGCTTTTGGCTCACGTATATGATAGTGTCGCTAGCATCCAAATGACAAAGAACCCGGGCCGACATGACTAGTCGTAAACCCAAGGTTGCACTAACTTACAGGGACAGGCATACATGACCCAGCAACGAACATGTCGATCAGCAGCAAGTGAATCCAGGCTGTAGCAAGCTAACAGGACTCCGGTAGACACCGCGTGACATTTCCCTGAAGGGACAGACACAGGAACGAAGAAGGACACATGCCGGCCAGCCTAAGTGTTCTAGAGCAGTAGCAAGCTACCATGGCTCAGTGGAAGCACTAGGAGACATTTCCCCATAAGAGAGGCTACCAAGAATAAACAACTAGATAGTCAGATCCCACACATACCAAGCATTTCAAAATCATACACACAATATGCTCGATATGTGCAAATACAACATGGCATCACAACAAAACTCTACGACTCAAAGTAGTTATTCATAAGGCTCCGAAGAGTCATACATAGTAAGAATTACAATCATGGGTCACATGACCCAACATACAAAGCATACAAGAAACGGAAGCATAACATGTCTGAGTACAGACAACTACAAATGAAAAAGGCTGAGAAGCCTGACTATCTACAAGACCCTGCCAAGGTACAACACCGTAGCTGAGGTAACAAGCTAAACGTGGAATTCCACGCGGAACTACTAGTGAGACTGAAGTCTCTCTGCAAAAACCATAAATTAAGCAAACGTGAGTACAAATGTACCAAACAAGACTTACATCAGAACTAGCTACATATGCATCAGTATCAACAAAGGGGTGGTGGAGTTTAACTGCAGCAAACCAGCTTTGACTCAATGGCTATCCTGTACTATGACTGCTGGTAACTCTTTTGAGGTGGCGCACATGAGTCCACATATTCACCATATCAATACACCACTATGGATCTGCTCCCGTCTCGCAATGAGAAGGCCATCCATAGCACTCACGCTTATCTTGCGCATTTTAGAGTATCCACTTTCACTTGTCTATGAACAATGTAAGCAACCCAGTAGTCCATTACCGCGGACGCGGCTATTCGAATAGATCATGTTAACCATGACTCAAATGAACCCGTCCCCGTCCCATCAGCAGCGTTCCCTCTTGGAACACGTATCTACGTCTAGTCCGGACACTGTGCCATGCCGTGCGTGTCACCCGGACACACGGGCTATGCACCACCTGCCCGCACACCTAACCGCAAATGTCCGTGTAACTGCAAGGTAGGCTCTGATAAGCACGGATCTCAATTCCTGTGATCCGTATCACAAGACAAACCACTATGTTATCCAACACGGCCTCCCATCACCAACTTGACTAAAACCGGTCAAGACACTTTAGTCTCTTCATTAGGACATGTTCACAACATTCCAATTCATCCCCGATTAATCAGACCTGACACAACTCTAAGCAATAGCAGGCATAACAAGCAAGCATGAATGAGTAGGCACATCATGGCTCAAACAACTCCTAATCATGCTAGTGGGTTTCAACTATTTACTGTGGCAAAGTCGGGTCATGCAGAGGATAGGGTTTCAACTACCGCATCATGCACATCCTAATGCAGTAAAAGAGAGCAAGAGCAAGAGAGTGGGATTGTATCAGAATGTTCAATGGGGGTTTGCTTGCCTGGCGCTTCTGAAGATAGCAATAGCTCTTCGTCGGTGTCAACGATCACATCGTCCGAACAGCGTCCAATGAGAGGGAATGAACACCGGCAAATAAGAGGGAACATAATCAATGCAATGCACAATATGATGCATGAATGTGACATGGCAATATGCTGTTGATTGGGCTAATGCAACTAGCAACAAGTTAAATGAAGTTGGTTTGAACCCTAGGTTCAAATTCAAACTCCATATGTTGATATTCAAATGCAATTTAATTTATTTGACCCGATCAGCAGGTTTAACTTGCTTTAACATGCATGAAAATAGTGTAGATGGAAAGATTGGATTTTTTGATCATTTTTCATATAAAAATCATTTTATTTGGAGTTGCGGTTGAATTTCTATGATTTTTGGAAGATTAGGACATTTTCTGGTAATAAAATAAATCATTTCTGATTTATTTTAAAATCCAGAAACCATTATGATGTCATCACTGCGTCACAGTGACGTCAGCCAGTCAACATGGCCAGTCCAGGTCAAACCTGACCAGTTGGACCCACTAGTAAGTGACTCAGTGCTGCCTAGGGTCACAGACACGTGGGGACGGGTCAACGAACACGTCAGCATAGTCAACTCTGACGCGTGGGTCCCGCTGGGTTATAAACTAATCTAAACATAAAATAAACCTAGAGTTAATTTGGCATGGGGCCCAGCAGTCGGTGTCACTGGAGTGGTTAATTAGTGGGTCATTAGCCTCTAATGATGCCACGTCAGCGGCTAAACACCGGCGCTAAGCACACCACGGCGGCGCTCGCCGGTCGGGCCATTTCGGCCACAAGAGCTCGCGCTCTTGGGCTCTACAGAACCAGCGCGATGAGGCGCTTCGAATGGTGGTCTTATCTGGCCGTGGGGATGCCGGAGCAGTCGACGACGTCCAGGTTTGGCGGCGGCTGGAGCACGGGAGACGGTGGTTTTGGTGTTGCAGCGTGCTAGCGGGTGAACGGATGCACTAGCGAGGCGCTACGAGGTGTGGTGAGTGCTTTGTGCACCGGTGCATGACCAAATGGTCATCGGAGCTACGCCGACGGCGAGCTCGGGCGGCGGCGGGTTTCGGTCTCTGGTGAACGGCGGCTACGGCGTGCAAATGGAGCACAGAAGAGGGGGATTAGGGTCAATGGCTCGCAGAGAGTGCAGCAGTGCAGACGGCGAGCTCAGAGGAGGTTCGAACCGAGCGGGGCGGCGGAGGCGATCTCTGTGATCCGAGGAAGAAGAAGGCATCGGGGGCGGCACTTCGAGGCGTCCGGCGTCGCGTGAGTCGACGGAGAGGACGAGGGCGTCAAGGCGGAGCGCCTTGACACGACGGGGAGACGTGGCAGTGGCTCTAGGTGTGGTGAACGGCATCGACGGCGGCGGTGGCGCTCGGGTGACACGAGGGAGAGAGCCAAGGGAGGGGAGAGAAGTCCAGGGGGAGTGAGAGGCGGTCGGGAAGGTGGCGTGGCACGTGTGGACGCGTCCAGGTCATCGGGGATGCATGCAGCCAGGTAGGAGGTGGCTCGGGCATGTGGCTGCGCGCGCCGGACACGCGCCCTCACCTACTGGCACGAGGAGGAAGTCGACAGGGAGCCCAGGTGGGCTGGGCCGCCAGGTGAGTAGGCCTAGGTGAGATCTCTCTCTCTCTCTCTCTGTCTTTGTCTTTTGTTTTTCTAATTTATTTCTTCTGTTTTATTTTAGCTAGAGCACTAAAACATTTTAGATAATGTTGAAACTTTTTGTGGACTCACTCTGAAATATTCCAAAGGCCCTCTACAAGTTTCAAATTATTTGGTGCTGTTTAAATATATATAGCATTTAAATGGCCCCAATTAAAATACTTATTGATTTAATTCAAAGCCTAAATATGTCCTACAAAAATGTAAACCATTTTTGGTAGATGCTTCCACCTTAATCCAGAAATTATGAACATTTTTAAAGGGCATTTTGAGTTCATTGAAAAAGATTCTATTCAACCCTATTTGATTTAACTGAAGCTAGGGTTTGGATCAATCCCCATTTCAAGTTTAAATGAAATTTAAACATGATGCAGCACATGACTAGCTAGCCCAGAGCATACCAGAACTAGGGATGTGACAACTCACCCCCACTAAACAAGAATCTCGTCCCGAGATCCAAGGCGTGAGATAAGAGGAAAGGGTGTCAGAAACTATCACCAACTTCATGATCCAACTGCCCTTCTCGAAGATGTTGATTCATTGCTTCAAACTGATCTTGACGTCTTTTGCTTTCGAGATCTTCATCCAACGCGAGGATGACAGAAAGGCACTCTATAGGAATCGATCTTCTTGGAGATTGAGTAACTCAAGATCAACTCATGGAGTGAGACATTGAAACATCTCTCGAGTTGAGACACAAAACATACATCCAGACGGATGGAAGAGATCAGATGACGAAGGTTCACTTGGTAGGCAAAAATTCCACGCTTGAATAAGATGGTGTATAGATTTCAAAGTAGCGAGGAAGTGATTGCCATGATTCCTTACAGGGCACCTTGGAAGAGGTGACCCATAGAATTACTCCCTGAAGTGGCAAAAAGAATTACTTTTGATATAGAGATCATTGAAACTCTCTATACCAAGCTAGGGCAATTCGCAATCGGCAGTTTGAAGAAGTTTGAAAGGATGGCATACTCATACTAGAATAGATGATGTGGACTACCTTGTTGAAGACAACGCAATGGATGATTTTTCCTTATCATCGGAAATTGATGGGACCCATGGTAGGACCACTTTTGAAGATGATCCTCAACAGCAATCACTGAGAGGGGCAGCCCATGGGAAATTGGCACAATGGCGGTGCAAGCTGGAAACAAAATGCAAATGCTAGGAATGATTCTAGTAACTGGGGGAATAGCTCAACAGTCAAGAGTGATTCCACCGTTTGAATGATTATAGTATAATCGAAGAAACTAAGAGCACAAGAATCCCCAAGGAGCAACTTCTAGAATAAGTCGCACGAAATCCTCATGGAGGAAATGGAAAAATTGCTCATTCAGGATATTACAATAATAGATCTTCCAGCTAGGTGTGTCGGCCAGAACATCAACTTTGCCAGAACCTACATCATAGATCTTGGAATGGTTCCAACCATCATACCTGCCTGAGATTCAGATCCGGTTGGTAACAGGATATTTCAGACATCATGTCTGGAAAAGAAAGTTTGCGACACAACTCGATGAGATGACGTTGCGAGATTCTCGGGAAATGGACTACGGTAGTAAGCTCCAAAACATGAGCTGGTTCTACTACACACATGTGAACACGCTGTCCAAGATAAGCATGACCACGTAGAAGTCTTACGATAGAACACTACCGAGTTCTGGTTGGGAACCATCATCGCGGATAACAAAGTCCTTGCATAAGTCATATAATTAGCTCTTATGAAGGAACTTCTTCTCCTTGAACAAGTCAGTCAGTGGCTTGGTGTGCTAGGAACACATACAGAATGGAGGTGGCCAACCTATTAAACCATAGAGTAGTTCGCACATAGGCGTGACTAACATGGGATGATTCAAGAGGAAGCAAAAACAATCTTTCTTGAATTCACGGTGGCAACTTGCATCGAATGCACATGAATTAGGGGAAGTCTCTTCTTTCATCCAAACATATACCTCATGAGCGGGACACGAAGGCATTGTTTACAAAGTTTCCAACACTAGCTTAATGTTCATCATGAATCATGGAGAAGATAAAATGCTGCTGATGAGCTCAACAACAAGTCATCAAGATTCCCATGAAGATGGAATTCCACAACTATGTGAACAAGGCGATAGTATTGGTCAGACCCAAAAGATATAATGGTGTATGGTCGAGGGACAACCGCGAGTAAGACAACATTACGAACATCGTTGGTTCTGATTTGATTTGACGATAGCACATACTCAAATCAAAGATTGGTAAGATAATAGATCCAACAACTGATGACGAGGGTCAATTGATGAAGATATCATATTTCTTTAACACACACACAAAGATATCTCTTAATGATGAACTAATTCGGACAAGCTTCCATCTTCCAAGTCTCGAACTTTTTGTTTAGCTTAACCAACTAGCTCAGGGTATCCAACACAGATTCTTCGAGAAGGGGTGGTTTACAAGAAACCAACTTGATCACGAGCTCAACATAACGGTCAGGGAACAACCTGGTGATACTTCCATGAAGATATCCGGAAAATCACGAACCACCGATATGTTACTAAGCTCGAGAGCAATCTTGCTTCTTAGGGCAAGAAGATATGATCATAAGAGTGAGGAATTAACACAATCCTAACTTGTTGATCGAAGAGTGCACCAGGAGGAATGGACTAGGTAGCACAATCAATATTAGAATGATGATTCAATAACCAACACACTAAGAATGAGATTATTGTCCATTAACTACCAAGCAACAGAGTTGCTAGGAGTATTGATTTCACACATCATGATTAACTTGTCGATATTCCAGTTACAATAACACGGAGACCGAGGAATGAACGATGATGGCGAGAAGTATCACCGTACCAAGAGTTCATAGGAGGTGGTGCAATTCTCATGACATTCTTGACATAAAGATGGTAACACTCCAAGGTAGAAGAATGTGATTTCACTAGGATGGCTCCTCCTCTCCTCCTCCTCTCCTCCCACCTGCTCGACCTCTCACCATGGATCTAACCCTTCATCCATGCCATGGAAGGGCTCCTACACTGGGATTTCAACCCTGGCCTTGCTGTGGCCGATCAGGTACGTTGTCGGTTTGGAGAAACGGTGCACTTTTCTCCTTCGTGCAAGACCAAGGAATTTTTCTTGGTTGTTTCCTTCTCCTCTGCATCCTTCCCCCTCAATGAAGAATCTGTGGGTGTGGCTCTACAATGTTGTATTGGCGGGCATCATCTTGGCTTTAAGGTTTCTCAGATCTTTGAGAGGTCCTTTCGGTTTTCTGTGGCCGGAAACAAGGTTGGACATTTTATTCATGGCCTCAAAGACCGTATTTGGCCGGATTTCATTTGTCACTTTCATCTATTCAATGGCCGTTTCAATGGCTACAAGCATTTGGATTCTTGTTGGCATGCTGATGAAAGGATGGATTCTATTGCTAGCCGAAGCCCCGTGGTTGTGCGCATTACCTCGTCGTTTTTCTCACAGCCCTCTGGACAAGATCATGCTCCCTCCAAAGAGTTAAGCAAATTTGGGCTGGTTCCCTTAAATTCCATGGTTTTCAATGACATGAACAGCCATGAAGCTTCATGTTCGAACATGGCACCTCCTAGTGATCATCATCCAGGATCCGCGGAGCTTACGACGCCCTCTGACACGGTCATTCAATGCCCAGGCGATTCTACGGAGCATTTACTCTGGATTGGTAATTTCAATTTTCCTACCAATACTACCTACCCCAAATTACCGCAAAGTTTCCTTGCTTCCGCGTTCAAATATGCACCTCCGCACACCTCCCGGCCACCTTTACTTTCCTCCGCGCATATTGCGGATTTATCGCGTGTGGGGTACACCCCGAAGGAATTATTGGATCTGGCAAATGGTTGGGGGGTGCTTTGTGCAAAATGTTTATAATGGGGGCACGACAAATCCCAGTGTCACGCCTGGATTATTTGTCTTCACTGCTCGGCCCCAGGGCACAAAAGTTTTAATTGCCGTCCAAACTGCGGGCTTCTTTGAATGGCAATGCTTTTATGGGATTAGATTCTGATAATGCAGTCAAATCCTCTCAGTCTGGGCAGCAAATCATTTTGCCTTCTATGGAAAAAACTTACCCCCGACGATGCCCAGGTGCCAGCCAACCTCAACCGTCCGATGCTCTGCATGCGGCCACTATGGACATCTGGTGCAATCTTGCTGGCGACGCCGCTTGGCCCAGCGATGGCATTGGCGACCAAAAACCCCAGCCACCACCTTTGACGCCCCGCATTCTCCCCCATTGCCTGCCCCGCTTCCCAATGTTGCAGAGTGCTCTGCTCTAGCACCACCACCACCACAATCCACCACAGCCACCGTCGCCATCACCGCCGCGTCCCCAACCATGGCCAACTACCCAGTCAACCCCCTCCCCTTCCTCCCGGCTGGCTGGTCCGTTGAGCCAGGGCCTGCAGATCGCAAGGTGAGGGCGAACATGGCGGTTAATCCCATCCCTCCATTGAACAACAATTTCCTCGCCATCGCCGAGGCTAGAATATTTGTGCCGCTGCATCTCTGCGAGAATCTCCGCAACACCATTGAAGGCCTGCTTCACGAGTCTGGTTTGCACACCACCGAGTCATCTGACCATCCTCTTGGAGTGGGTATGTTTGCCTTTGCTAATTCCTTCATTAGAGACACTGCTGTCAACACCACCTTCCAGCTCGATGAGGAAGATCTTGTGATTTCTTTTGTGCGTCATAATGCTGCTCTCAATATGCGCAACACTACATACGGTCCTGAAGTTTGGTTGCTCTATATTGGTTTCCCTGATGACTATCAGACATAATTTTATCTTCAGCGTTCGGTGGATGACTATGGTAGATTAGTTTCTTGGAACAGTCCCAATGTTGATCGTTCTGTGGTACTGCTAAAAGTCAGAGTCATTCATATGCGCCTCATACCTAAAAGCATTGTCATCCGTCAGTTAGGAGGAGATAGAGCTTGTTGGACTGCCACTGTTTATATTCTCCGCGGTGCAGACTGGAATGCACATGACCCTGAGGTCCCAACTGCTGACGAAGAACCTCCTCCAGCCAACGGTGTGCCGCATCCCATGTTTAGGGATGGCCTCACAGCAGAACAGCTTTACTAGCAACAACTGCAGAATTGGTTGCTTCAGAATGGGGTCAGTAATGACCAGGCTCCGCACCATGCTCCTCAGCAAGATGGACCACAAGAGGCTCAGTGGGATCCATGGCCGCAGCCCCCGGCTCCGCAAATGCCAGCTGCCCTGGTTAACTTCCAAGCATGGCTTGCTGCTCAGGGTCTCCGCGTGCAAGATGGCATCCTACCTGAAGACAACATCACTGACAGCCTGAACTCAGCCTGGTTTGAAACTAGTTCCTCTGCTAGCTCTCAGGCATCCTCTCTGGGATCCAACAATCAAGTTACCACTCTGCTTGTCGCTCCACCTGTGCTCCATAACGTCATCAATGTGGATGTTACTGTCTCTGCTGATACTATGCATGTCAGTATCTCTATCGAAGGCAATGAGCTTGCTACCGTGTTAACTTCTGATTTGATCCCGAGGAATGTCTTCACTACATATCTCTCCAGATCCATCATGTCTGTTGTGGCTGCTTTCGGGCCCTGGAGCGCAGGATATGGTTTGCCTCCATTGGAGTTTCAGACACCTCCGCCGCGGATCATTCTTCAGGTTGCTGACCAGGAGACCACCCACCTGCTCTGCTTCTCTGATCGTATCCTTCCCACCGCCCCGGCTGCTAGCTCGGTGTAGCTTATTGAATTGGCACCTGAAGAGGGGGATCCTAGTTTGCTGCAGTCTGAGATCTCTGGCTCTCTACCATCTGTAACTGTAGATGTTATTGCTTCAGATCTTGAACCCCAGAACAATGCTGCTCCCGTTGATGATCTGCTTATGCTGGCACCAGTTTCTGGTTTGAATGATGTGCCCCCACTCGTTGCTCATAATACTTTGGAGGAGGGTTCTGACTTGGGCCTAGCCCAAGTTCTGTCTGATGTGCCTGGCCCATCGGCTGCACGCCCACGTCGCTCCAAACTCAAGGCTCCTGTGGTCACCACTGAAGTCAGGCGCAGCACCAGATCCACGCGCTTTGATGGTTTCAGGGTGCCACAAATCTCTGATGTGCGCCCTACTGTTTCAAAGGTGAAGCCACGGGTGATACCCTCTACTGCTACCAGCTCTAGCTCGGCGACCCTGGATCAAGCTCCTCCTCCAACTTCCATCCGCACAATGGAGGAAATTGGCGTCGTACGTTGCACTGTCCCGCCCCAGGAGCTCACGGAGGCCGCTCTGCTTGCGCCTGAAGACACGGCTACCATCCACAATAGCCAGGTGGACGGCTCCTCTTCTTCTGCTTAAGTTTGAAGCCCCTGATGCCGCTTTTGCGTAGGTGGAACGTGCTATGTTGCAATGTGCGCGGGTTAAATTCTGATAAAAAGTTACTAGCGCTGTCGAACGCGATATCTATTAGTGGCTGTGCCATCGTTTGTTTGCAGGAAACTAAAAAACCTGTTATCGATCTAGCGCTTATTAGAACCTGCTGTCCTAAGCGCTTCGATAAATTTGCTTATATTCCTTCTCGTGGCACTTCGGGTGGTTTACTCACAGTATGGAACAACTCCATCTTCTCAGGGACTGTGGTTGTTCAAGAAGATTTTGCTTTAGGAATTCAATTCACCAGCACAATTGTGGCACAAGCTTGGACTCTCTACAACATCTATGGTCCCTGCACAGGGCCCTCTGGGGACATGTTTACTCAGTGGCTTTACGACAGAAATATCCAGACATCTGAAGATTGCTTATTCCTTGGAGATTTCAATTATATTAGAGGGCCTGAAAATCGTAACAAACCGGGAGGTGATGTCAACGATATGTCAACCTTTAATGACATTATCCGCAAGCTTAACCTAGTGGAGTTGCCCATTAAAGGCAGACTATACACATGGAGTAACATGCAAAACGATCCCCTCCTCGAGCAACTAGATTGGTTCTTTACATCCACTCATTGGACAAGTGTTTACCCCAACACAATGGTAAACCTCTTTGTAAACCCACCTCGGATCACACACCATGTGTGGTAAACATTGAGACAAAAATCCCTCGGGCCAAGCTCTTTAGGTTTGAATCATATTGGCTGCTGCACCCTGGATTTATGGATGTGGTTAAGAGGGTTTGGGATAAACCTATTGCCCTATCCAATGCGGCTACGGTCCTTTGTCAAAAGTTTAAGCAGCTTCGACAAGAGCTCAAGGTTTGGAGTACAAGCATTTCTCGGTTATCGGTGGCTATTGAAAACACGAATAAAACACTAGCTGACCTGGATGAGTTGGAAAATCAACGGGCTCTCACACTACCTGAGAGCAACTTCCGCAAGATCATCAAAAATCATCTCCTTCGGTTATTGGACTATCAGAGGCAGTACTGGAAGAAACATTGCACCATTCGATGGGTTCAATTTGGCGACGAAAACACAAAGTTCTTTCAAGCAGTGGCCACAGAAAGATATCGCAAAAATAACGTTGCCAATCTTCAAACCCCTGATGGGCTTGTAGTGGAAGATCATAACGGCAAAGAGGCTCCACTGTTTCATGCATATTCGGACAGACTAGGTACCTCTAGCCCCACCCATATGCACTTTGATCTACCCTCTCTGATACGGCCTCATGCAAACTTGGATCATCTCACGCTCCCTTTCACGCGTGAAGAAATTGATGGGGTCATTAAAGAAATGCCAAGTGATAGGGCTCCTGGTCCGGACGGTTTTAGTGGCCTTTTTCTCAAAGCTTGTTGGCCAATCATCAGGGAAGATTTCTACTCGTTGTGCGATCAATTCCATGCAGGAACAATTAATCTGTAGAGCATTAATGATGGCTTAATCACTCTGATCCCAAAGAATGGGTCTCCCTCCACAGTTAATGATTACAGGCCAATCACACTACTCAACTGCTGCCTTAAACTCATTACTAAGCCCCTGGCCAACTGCCTGCAAAAGGTTATTCTACAAATTATTCACCGCAACCAATATGGTTTCATTCGTGGGAGATCTATACAGGACTGCCTCGCATGGACTTTCCAATACATCCACCAATGCCAAGCTTCCAAACGGCCAATAGTTCTGCTTAAACTCGATTTTGCCAAAGCCTTTGACACCATCGAGCATGATCCCATGATCAACATTATGAGGCATATCGGCTTTAATGAGAAATGGCTGTCTTGGATAAATTCAATTTTCTCTTCTGGCAGATCTTCAGTTCTCCTTAACGGTGTCCCGGGCAGACAATTTCATTGCAAGTATGGGGTCCGACAGGGTGATCCGCTGTCTCCACTTATTTTCGTGCTGGCGGCCGACCTTCTTCAGTCTGCAATTAATGAAGCTTATAGGGATGGTAAAACCCAGCTTCCCTTTCCATCTAATGGAAACATGGACTACCCTATTGTGCAGTACGCCGATGACACGATTCTCCTCATGCCCGCTTGCCCTCATCAAGCTTTCATTATCAAAGGCATTCTAACCAAATATGCTCAGTCCATCGGTCTTAAAATCAATTTCCACAAGTCAACACTCATTCCAATAAATGTGGATGCTGCTTTATCTGCACAACTGGCTGCAATCTTTGAATGCTCAATTGGTACCATGCCCTTCACCTCTCTTGGCCTGCCTCTGGGCACGTCTCGGCCTACCATTCATGATTTCACGCCCCTGGTCAGCACAGTTGAACGAAGTTTGTCCTCCACACTGTCACTCATGTCCCATGCTGGCAAGTTAACGCTCCTCAACTCCACGGTCACCTCGCTCCTTATATATGCAATGTGCACGTTGCACTTTCCACCCAAACTCATCGAGTTGCTAGACAAAATTAGGCGCAGGTGCCTTTGGATCAAGAAGACTAAACAGGGCGATAAATGTAACTCTTTGGCGGCCTGGGATATGGTTTGTAAACCTAAAAATAAGGGAGGACTTGGTGTCCTCAACCTCCGAATGCTAAATGATGCACTTCTCTTGAAATTCCTGCATAAATTCTACAACAAGTTGGATATCCCTTGGGTGCAACTAACTTGGGATTCGTACTACGCCCAGAAAATCCCACATGCTTCTGACCCAGTTGGCTCGTTCTGGTGGAAAGACATTCTCAAGCTCACTCCTACGTTTAGGGGGATTTCTAAAGTCAATATTGTTTGTGGCACTACAGCTTTGTTTTGGAAAGATTTATGGGCAGGGCAGATTATTCAAGACTCCCACCCTCGGGCTTTCTCACACTCTTTGGACGATGATGTTTTTGTCAAGGATTTCTTGGGGAGCACGTCGCTGGGGGAAGCGTTCCACCTACCCTTGACCCCCCAAGCGCTGGAGAAGGTCCGAGACATGCAAATTATTGTATCTCATCTACAACCCTCCACGACTGCCTCGGATGTTTGGCACTACTCTTGGGGCAAGGCCAACTACAAATCAACTGACTACTATAAATTCGTCTTCAAGGACGTCCAAGTCCACCAAGTTTTTTGCTGGACCTGGAAGTCTAAATGCACAATGAAGTTGAAGGTTTTTGCCTGGCTTCTCTTCCAGGACAGGCTCAATACAAGGAACATGTTGAAAAGAAGGCACTACAACATAGGGGATGATCACAATTGTCTCTTATGTGGAATGATCATTGAGGAAACTGTGGAACACATGATCTTCACCTGCTCTTTCAGCAAGCTTTGCTGGGATAAACTTGGGATCAACTGGGAGCCTTTTCATGGCCGATTGCAAGCCATTGAGGCCCAAAAAATCACTCATCCCACTCCTATGTTCTTGGAAAAATTCATTGTGGCAGCCAGGAGTATTTGGAAGGAGAGGAATAACAAACACTTTAGAGCAATAATGCCATCCTTCAACTCTTGGCTGGACAGATTCAAAAGAGATTTTGGGCTTCTTCAATATAGAGTAAAAGAGGAGAGTAGGCCCTTTGTTCTTGACTTTGTACACTCCCTGTAGTAGCACCTCCAAGTTGCCCTTTCTTCTCTTGTCACAAAGTTGACAAGATTGTATTATCACCCCCCATGTAAATACTCATTGTACAGTGTGCTCTTTTCTTTATATATTAACACAGTAGGAGTCTTTCCTACTGTTCATGGTCAAAAAAAACACTCCAAGGTAGAACAGAGCAAAAGCTGGTTTGGCATTTTGATCCACGGAATACAACTACTTTGACCCAATCCTCGAAATGGACAAGGTACTGGAGTTTGCTTCTCCTAGTCGTTCCAGAATAGAATGGCTTGACAGACCACAAGAAAATGAGGTATCGATGAGCATGAATGCATGACATGCTCTTAGCTATCAACTGATAGATGATGGTCAGAATACAACTAAAAATGGACAACTAAAGGGATATATATCTTTATGAGTTGTGGATGCATAGATTATTATGTCGAACAAGTTCAACATCTTTCTTACGGATATCCCATGCAGAAGAGGAAGGACTGGCAGATTCACAATTTTTGAATGGAGAACTCATCAAGAGCACTCTTGTTGTGATCATTGGTTCAAAGATCTTCTGCCATAAGGGTTCATGGTATTGGAAGAATGATATACCACAGACCTCAAAGACTATCACAAAGGTTACTAATATCCTAAAGGAACAAGCAAACACTACCAACACGAGGTAAGTGGAGTGAATCTTAGGCTCAAGAACCCAGAAATAGATTGCCTACTAACTAAATGGCATCACGGGATGGTTTCGAAAATAATGGCCAGAATCATCACACTGGGGATACAAAGCATTGCTAGATTACTGAGTGGTTCTCTAAGACGCCTAGGGTCATAATAATGGCTTCAACATATATGCCGAGGCAACGGAGTACCTCAACTTGATGATTAGTGTGGTTAATCTTCCGAAAGGTACATCGAGAACGGAAAGAAGGGATTTGCAAATGCATCAGACTATTTAGAAACCTGGGATGACTCGGACAGCATAACGGCTGTAAATGCTCAAAAAGATTTGGGACACCCTGCAAAAATGGTGGCATAACCACTTAACATCGCAATATCAAGGTTCCGAGACCAACTGACGATACACGAAAGTAGTATGAACTGAACTGAGGCTTAAATCCATCAATCCTATAAGTCTACGGATTAGTAACACGTGATCCTGATAGAAAGACGAGAAGCCTAGTTCTTAATCCCCGTATGAAAGAAGAGGTTGACTCAGATCAGAAGGGAATAAGGTAAAGGAGTAAAAAGAGCCTTACGTTTCCTTCCACAATCAATTCCCTTATATAACGAAAGCATTTCTAGACTCGACTTCGACCAGTTTGGCTTGGTAATCCTACAGGCAGTCAGGCACTGCTACGAAAGCTGTCAGGACCCCGATCCTAATTCACACTGATCTAGCATGTAACACATCATATCACTTTGCGGCCTCACGCACAGTATTCCCACGGGTGCCACCTTACCTGTCCCAGGATCGTTAGCGCCTTTTGGCTCAGGTATTTGATAGTGCCGCTAGCATCCATATGACAAAGAACCCGGGCCGACATGACTAGTCGTAAACCCAAGGTGGCACTAACTTACAGGGACATGCATACATGACCCAGCAACGAACGTGTCGATCAGTAGCGAGTGAATCCGGGCTGTAGCAAGCTAACAGGACTCCGGTAGACAACGTGTGACATTTCCCAGAAGGGACAAACACAGGAACGAACATGCCGGCCAGCCTAAGTGTCCCAGAGCAG
The DNA here is from genome assembly GCF_018294505.1 of Triticum aestivum. Lineage (NCBI taxonomy): Eukaryota > Viridiplantae > Streptophyta > Magnoliopsida > Poales > Poaceae > Triticum > Triticum aestivum. The sequence continues at coordinate 221,711,060 of NC_057799.1, forward strand.
TAGCAAGCTACCGGCTCAGTGGAAGCACTAGGAGACATTTCCCCATAAGAGAGGCTACCAAGAATAAACAACTAGATAGTCGGATCCCACACATACCAAGCATTTCAAAATCATACACACAATATGCTCGATATGTGCAAATACAACATGGCATCACAACAAAACTCTACGACTCAAAGTATTTATTCATAAGGCTCCGAAGAGTCATACATAGTTAGAATTACAATCATGGGTCACATGACCCAACATACAAAGCATAGAGGCAACGGAAGCATAACATGTCTGAGTACAGACAACTATAAATGAAAAAGGCTGAGAAGCCAGACTATCTACAAGACCCTCCCAAGGTACAAGACCATAGCTGAGGTAACAAGCTAAACGTCGGAGTCCACGCGGAACTACTAGTGAGACTAAAGTCTCTCTGCAAAAACATAAATTAAGCAAACGTGAGTACAAATGTACCCAACAAGACTTACATCAGAACTAGCTGCATATGCATCATTATCAACAAAGGTGTGGTGGAGTTTAACTACAGCAACCCAGCTTTGACTCACTGGCTATCCTGTAGTACGACTGCTGGTAACTCTTTTGAGGTGGCGCACACGAGTCCACATATACACCATATCAATACACCACTATGCATCCACTCCCATCTCCATACGAGAAGGCCATCGATAGCACTCAGGCTTATCTTGCACATTTTAGAGTATCCACTTTCACTTGTCTATGAACAATGTAAGCAACCCAGTAGTCCATTGATATGTCTCCAACGTATCTAATTTTTCTCACGCTTTTCCTCTTGTTTTGGACTCTAATTTGCATGATTTTAATGAAACTAACCCCGGACTGACGCTATTTTCAGCAGAACTACCATGGTGTTGTTTTTGTCCATAAATGAAAGTTCTCGGAATGGAGCGAAACTTTGCGAGGATTTTTATATCAATAATAAGGATTTTTAGAGCCAAGACCCACCAGAGAGGGGCCCCTGGGTGGGCACAATCCACCAGGGCGCGCTCCAGTCTCCTGGCGCGCCCAGGTGGGTTGTACCCACCTGGTGGCCCGGCGGACAACCCCCTTGATACTATAAATTCACATATTTCCAGAAAAAAATATGTGACAACTCCGGAGTGACAACAACCGGGCCCACTCTTGGTGATGACCGTAGTTTGAGGAGTTCATGTATTCACTATGTGTTAATGCTTTCTTCTGGTTCTCTATTAAAAGGAGGCCTTAATATCCCTTAGTTTCCAATATGGACCCCGCTGCGACGGGAGGGTAGGACAAAAGATGTCATGCAAGTTCTTTTAGTAAAGCATGTATGACTATTTAGGAATACATGCCTACATTATATCGATGAACTGGAGCTAGTGTCGTACCTCCCTAGGTTATAACTGTCACATGATGAATATCATCCAACAAGTCACCGATCCAGTGCCTACGAATTTATCCTTATTGATCTTGCTGCGTTACTATTGCTATCATCACTGTTACACTTGCTACAAAATTACTGCTATCACTGTTACTATTACCGTTGCTACCGTCACTACAATCAAACTACTTTGCTACTGATCACTTTGCTGCAGATAATTAATCTCCAGGTGTGGTTGAATTGACAACTTAGCTGCTAATACCTTCAAATATTCTTTGGCTTCCCTTGTGTCGAATCTATAAATTTGGGTTAAATACTTACCCTCGAAAATTATTGTGACCCCCTATACTTGAGGGTTATCAAGACCTTTTTCTGGCGCCGTTGTCGGGGGCATAGCTATATTTGTTGAGTCACTTGGGATTATTATCATATTATCACTATGAAGAATCTGAAGGATCCTAAACCGAAGATATTTCCCTCAAGTACGAGGGGAGGTAAGAAACTGCCATCCAGTTCTGCTTTAGATTCACCTTCTATTATGAGTAAACTTGCAACACCACCACATGCTATCAATTCTAATATGTCGCAAGTTATTGATGATGCTACTTCTACTATGAATGATGCTTATGATGATGCTAGTACCTTGCTTGATAATGATGATGTGCCACTTAGTGATTTTCTTGGTAAACAAATTGCTGGAGTTATACAACATGATGTTGTTGAATCTGATGATGAGCTTGAAACTGAAACTCCTGAAACACCTGCTGGAACTTGCCTTCCTAGATATGAATTGCCTAAGGTACCGGAAGTATGTTATGAGTGAAGAAGCAACTAGAGATATTCTTGCTTGCAATGATAGAGAAGGTCTAGAGAAATTACTATGCAAGTATAAAGAAAAATCTTTGAATGCTAGAATGAAATGTGATCCTAAGTTTGCTACTTCACCTATCTATATTGTTGATAAGGATTATGAATTCTCTGTCGACCCAGAGTTAATTACTTTGGTTGAATCTGATCCTTTCCATGGTTATGAAACTGAAACTGTTGTGGCACATCTTACTAAGTTGAATGATATAGCCACCATTTTTACTCATGATGAGAAAACTCGCTATTACTTTATTCTCAAATTATTTGCTTTCTCATTAAAGGGTGATGTTAAAGCTTGGTACAATACTCTTGCTCCTGGTTCTGTGCGTAGTCCCCAGGATATGATTTATTACTTCGCTGAAAAATATTTTCCTGCTCATATGAAACAAGCTGCCTCACAGGAAATATTTAACTTTGTACAAACTAAAGAAGAGAGTCTCCCACAAGCTTGGGGGAGGCTTTGCCAGTTACTTAATGCTTTGCCTGATCATCCTCTTAAGAAAAACCAAATACTTGATATCTTCTATAATGGACTAACCGATGCTTCTAGGGACTTCCTAGATAGTTGTGCTGGTTGTGTTTTCAGGGAACGAACTGTTGGACAAGCTGAAGAATTATTGAATAACATGTTGAAAAATTATGATGATTGTACTATTCCCGAACTGCCGCCTAAACCCACTCCGAAGAACAGGGGTATATTATATCTCAGTCCGGAAGTTATGCAAAAGGCAAATAAATCTATGATGGAAAAAGGTATTAAAGCTGAGGATGTTAAAAATTTACCTCCTATTGAAGAAATACATGGGCTTAATACACCACCACTACCTAGTGGTAGAGGTAAATTCTCTTATGAAGTTCAATGATAATGATAATCCTCACAATATGCATCCTAGTAAATGCCTTTATGAGTTTGAAAACTACATTAGAAAACAAGATCACTTCAATGCAAATGTTATGAAACAGTTGAAATATAATTCTGATATGATTGCTCGCTTGAGTGACTTGTTATTTAGAATCTCAAATGATGTTAGAGGTGTTGGAAAACATGCTTCTATGGTTCAAACTCAACTAGAACAAGTTGCTAAATCTCAAAGAGAATTACTTGATGAAATGAATCATAATATGCATGACTTTGCTGTTAGAGTTGCAACTAGAGGAGGTAAAATGACTCAGGAACCACTTTATACCGAGGGACATCCAAAAAGAATTGAACAAGATTCACAAAGGAACAACACTAGTGCACCTAGTCCTTCTAGAAAGAAAAAGAAAAAGAAAAATGATAGGACTTTGCACACTTCTAGTGAACCTGAAATAGAAAAACCTCCTGGTAATGAAAATGAAACTTCTATCTCTGATGCTGAAACTCAATCTGGTAATGAAAAATCACCTAGTGATAATGAAAAATATAATGATGAGGTGCATGAAGACACTCAACCAAATAATGAAAAAGAACCAGATAATGGTGTTGAGATAGAACCACCTATTGATCTTGATAACCCACAACCCAAAAATAAAAGGTATGATAAAAGAGACTTTGTTGCTAGAAAACACGGTAAAGAAAGAGAACCATGGGTTCAAAAACCTATGCCTTTTCCACCCAAGTCAACTAAAAGTAATGATGATGAAGAATTTGAACGCTTTGCTGAAATGCTGAGGCCAGTCTTTTTGCGTACTCGCTTGACTGATATCTTGAAGATGCCACCTTATGCAAAGTATATGAAAGACATCATCACAAATAAGAGAAAAATACCAGAAGCTGAAATCTCCACTATGCTTGCTAATTACAGTTTCAAAGATGGAGTACCCAAAAATACTTGGAGATCCGGGAATACCAACTATACCTTGCTCTATCAAAAAGAATTATGTGAAAACTGCTTTGTGTGACTTAGTAGCTGGTGTTAGTGTTATGCCTTTCTCTCTATATAAAAGAATTCACTTGAATAAACTTACACCTACTGAAATATCTTTGCAAATGGCTGACAAATCAACTGCCATACCAATCGGTATCTGTGAGGGTGTGCCCGTTGTTGTTGCTAATGTTACTATTTTGACTGACTTTGTTATACTTGAGATGCCCGAGGACGACAACATGTCGATTATCCTTGGTAGACCCTTCTTGAATACTGCAGGAGCTGTTATTTATTGCAATAAAAGCAAGGTCACTTTCCATATCAATGGTAATGAGCATACGGTGCACTTTCCGAAGAAACAATTCCAAGTGAATGGTATTAATTTTATTAAAAAATCTCCGACAATCACTATTGGAAGTTTTCAAATACCTCTACCTATTGTCAAAAAGAAATATGAAATGCTTATTGTTGGGGAAATGCATATCCCCGTTGAGGTAACTTATTGATCTATGAAATTTCTTCGGTTTCATGCTAATCGAAAGTGGTTGTTAATAAGACCTGATCAACCTTATTAATGAATCATTTTTGAACGGTATGAAGTTGATGAATTTAGTAAGCACTACCTTCTGTCCCCACTTTTTGTTTTATGCTTTTATTAGTTAAAAAAATAAAATGCCATGTTTTGTCTGTTTTCTGAATTTCCCGTGCAATAAAAAATGACCCAAAAATAAAAGTTCTCAGAATGCCTGAAAATTTTATATGAATTTTTTCTGAATATTTAAGGATTTTTGGTGCAAAAATTACCATAGGGAGGTGCACCAGGTGGGCACAACCCACCTGGGCGCGCCAGAGCCCCCAGGCGCGCCCTGGTGGGTTGTGGTCCCCACGTGGGCCCCCTCACTTATCTCTTCAGCCCACATTGTCACCTACCTCCAGAAAAAAATCACTCTTGCTCTCTCTCCCATGTTCTTGAGCTCAAACCCGTGGATTTCGATCTCTTTGCTCGAAGCTCCGTTTCCGAAACTGTTTCGGGGGATTGTTGCTTGGTATGTGACTCCATCATTTGTCCAATTAGTTTTTGTTATAGTGGCTTATACTTTGAATAAATATCTACTCTTGGTGCTACTGTAGATGTGCTTGCATGTTCAATTCTTAATGTTCTAAGTAGTTTGAATGCTTGCTATGGCATCTATGTATCCCTATGAGTAGTTGCTATTAGTTTTGTGAAGATTTGTTGGAAAAAATTTGTGAACTAAAAATTCGGATTTTTGTTCATAGGAAAAATTGTACGCGGACATGAATATCTTCAGGAAATTTGGCTCTAGGAAGAACTCCAAGGGTGTTATTGGGGAGTCTTCTGACAATGATCTCCACCTTCGGAGGTTGGCGGAGGTACGGCCGTGCGAATGGCCGCATGTCCCATTCCTGCAAGAAGCTGGAATTCATGAGGAGTCCATGCAATTCATTGCCAATGCCGGTCTCACTGACTTCATCGCAAATGAGTGTGACCAACACCAAATCCTCACAAATGCCTTTGTTCAAAGCTTTACATTCTTGCCTAGAAATAATCCTTGTGAAGTGAGCTTTGATTTGTATGCTGAAAACCACCAGATACCACTTACTGAATTTTGTGACATGTGCATGATCCCGTCTGATGGGAGCTTGGCTGAGCCTAGGCCAGCTGAGTTTGAGGATTTCTGTCGCACTTTGACAGTGGGTGATGACAGGAGAGTGTCAGCCATCACTGCCGGTGGCTTACATTTTCCTGTTGTTTGTTACTTTGCACTCTTTATTACCAAATGCTTGCTTGCTAGGGAGAAGGTGGGTGCACTTAGTTCACCAGACCTTGCCGTTTTACGTCGTGCAATAGAGGGCGACAACACCTATAGCTTGGAGTTATTGTGGCTCGTCGCCTCCATCTTAATAAATCTCAAGGGAAAATACATGGTGGGATTTTTGCTACTCGTTTGGCAGATCACTTCGAGGTTGCGATCCTCCCCCATGATGTCCCTCTTACCACAGTTTACCTAGACCATGCAGCCATGTATCACCATCACTTTCTTGAACATGATAGTCCTAATATTGCCATTCCTTATAACTTGGTCTATAGCATTGACACTCGTGATGTTATACCCTTGCCTGCACCTGCTCTATTTGATTCTGTTGCTAGGGGCGGATACTGGATTATGCCTGTAGACATCCTCGCCTACTGGAATGCTCAGGCTGCTGCCGAGGCTGCACAGGCACCTCCGCGGTGGGATGTGTGGATGCCCGCTCCTCAGGATCCCTACTACCCTCCAGGCTACTGATCGATTACCACCTTAGGCCAAAAGCCTAAGCTTGGGGGAGTACGTGTTTCTCACCGACATTATATTCATGTTCACATATCGTTCTATCTGTCGGTGCTCACACTTTTCATTGTATCATCCATGCTTAGATTTATTTTCTTGCTTTCTTCTTGTGTGTTTGAAAAATTTGAGAAAAACCAAAAAAATAGTTGTAGTAATTTACTTTCTATGCATGCTTAGTAGTAGTATTAAAAAGGAAAATCCAAAAAGATTTCCTTGTTCTTCTTTTGCTTGTTGGGAGCTTTCCCATGTAAATAGTTTTTCTCATTTTTGCTTTTCCCTTTTATTTGCTTGTTGAAGAAAACCAAAAACTCAAAAAAATATTGTAGTGTGTTTCTCTGAACTTCTTTTCTTTTTTATTCGAGTTGTACCAAGGAGAAGACCACGATGAAAATGTTGAGTGGTTCTCATATGAATAACTGTTGAACTAATAAAGAACCCGTTTTACCTTGTCTTCTCCTGTTGAATAAAATGTTTGCAGATTCCAGCTTAGTCCATGGCACTCTTGCACTATTATTATTTTCATATCATTCGGTCGTGCAAGTGAAAGGAAATAATGACGATATTCGATGAGTTGGCCGTGGCAAAGAGAAACTGGTATGAACTCGACTTGCTCTGTCTGTGTAAATATGTTTAACCTAGTGCCCATGATTCAGCCCATTATGATTAAACATGTTTGCAATGACAATTAGAGATTATAGTTTCTCATGTCGTGCATAAGTAGCTGGGAGTCAATAATGATTTATCCTGGATATCAACATAGCGTTAAAATGATTGTGATGTAATATGATGATATTGTATCCTCCTCTGGATGTTCGACTAGCTTGACTCGGTACATGTTCATGCATGTAGTTGAATCAAAACCAACATAGCCTCTATAATATTTATGTTCATGGTGTTCATATTGTTGGGGAACATAGTAATTTCAAAATATTCCTATGCACACGCAAGATCGTGGTGATGCATAGCAACGAGAGGGGTGAGTGTCATCCACGTACCCTCGTAGACTGTAAGCGGAAGCATTATGACAACGCGGTTGATGTAGTCATACGTCTTCACGATCGACCGATCCTAGTACCGAACATATGGCACCTCCGCGATCTGCACATGTTCTCACGATCTAGTAGAGCTTTGAGGGACAGTTTCGTCAGCACGACGGCGTGATGACGGTGATGATGAAGCTACCGACGTAGGGCTTCGCCTAAGCACTGCTACGATATGACCGAGGTGGAATATGGTGGAGGGGGGCACCGCACACGGCTTGGAACAACCAACTTGTGTGCCCTAGGGTGCCCCTGCCCCCTTATATAAAGGAGCAAGGGGGGAGGCCGTCCGGCCCTTGGTGCGCCCAAGGAAAGGAGGAATCCTCCTCCTAGTAGGAGTAGGATTCATCCTTTCCTAGTCCTACTAGGAAGGAGGAAGGGGTAAGGAAAGAGAGGGAGAGGGAGAGGGAAAGAGGGGCCGCACCCCTCCCCTAGTCCAATTTGGACTCCCCTTGGGAGGGGGTGTGCCACCTCCTGGGCTGCTGCACTCTCTCTCCCCTAAGGCCCACTAAGGCCCAATATTTCCCCGGGGGGTTCCGGTAACCCCTCCGGCACTCCGGTTTTCTCCGAAATCACCCGGAACACTTCCGGTGTCCGAATATAGCCGTCCAATATATCAATCTTTATGTCTCGGCCATTTTGAGACTCCTCGTCATGTCCGTGATCACATCCGAGACTTCGAGCTATCTTCGGTACATCAAAACACATAAACTCACAATATCGGTCGTCACCGAATGTTAAGCGTGCGGACCATACGGGTTCGAGAACTATGTAGACATGACCGAGATTCATCTTTGGTCAATAACCAATAGCGGAACCTAGATGCTCATATTGGTTCCTTTGTCAATGGTATGTTACTTGCCCGAGATTCGATCGTCGGTATCTCAATAGGTAGTTCAATCTCGTTACCGGCGAGTCTCTTTACTCACTCCGTAACGCATCATCCCGCAACTAACTCATTACTCACATTGCTTGCAAGGCTTATATTGATGTGCATTACCGAGTGGGCCCAGAGATACCTCTCTGACAATTGGAGTGACAAATCCTAATCTTGATCTATGCCAACTCAACAAGTACCATCGGAGACACCTGTAGAGCACCTTTATAATCACCCAGTTACGTTGTGACATTTGGTAGCACACAAAGTGTTCCTCCGGTATTCGGGAGTTGCATAATCTCATAGTCATAGGAACATGTATAAATCATGAAGAAAGCAATAGCAATATAGTAAACGATCAAGTGCTAAGCTAACAGAATGGGTCAAGTCAATCACATCATTCTCTAATGATGTGATCCCATTAATCAAATGACAACTCATGTCTATCGTTAGGAAACTTAACCATCTTTGATTCAACGAGCTAGTCAAGTAGAGGCATACTAGTGACACTCTGTTTGTCTATGTATTCACACATGTACTAAGTTTCCGGTTAATACAATTGTAGCATAAATAATAAACATTTATCATGATATAAGGAAATATAAATAACAACTTTATTATTGCCACTTGGGCATATTTCCTTCAGTCTCCCACTTGCACTAGAGTCAATAATCTAGATTACACAGTAATGATTCTAACACCCATGGAGTCTTGGTGTTGATCATGTTTTGCTCATGAGAGAGGCTTAGTCAACGGGTCTGCAGCATTCATATCCATATGTATCTTGCAAATCTCTATGTCTCCCTCCTTCATTTGATCGCGGATGGAATTGAAGCGTCTCTTGATGTGCTTGGTTCTCTTGTGAAATCTGGATTCCTTTGCCAAGGCAATTGCGCCAGTATTGTCACAAAAGATTTTCATTGGACCCGATGCACTAGGTATGACACCTAGATCGGATATGAACTCCTTCATCCAGACTCCTTCATTTGCTGCTTCCGAAGCAGCTATGTACTCCGCTTCACATGTCGATCCCACCACGACACTTTTCTTAGAACTGCACGAACTAACAGCTCCACCGTTCAATATAAATACGTATCCGGTTTGTGACTTAGAGTCATCCGGATCAGTGTCAAAGCTTGCATCGACGTAAACATTTACGACGAGCTCTTTGTCACCGCCATAAACGAGAAACATATCCTTAGTCCTTTTCAGGTATTTCAGGATGTTCTTGACCGCTGTCCAGTGATCCACTCCTGAATTACTTTGGTTCCTCCCTGCTAAACTTATAGCAACGCACACATCAGGTCTGGTACACAGCATTGCATACATGATAGAGCCTATGGTTGAAGCATAGGGAACACCTTTCATTTTCTCTCTATCTTCTGCAGTGGTCGGGCATTGAGTCTGACTCAATTTCACACCTTGTAATACAGGCAAGAACCCTTTCTTTGCTTGATCCATTTTGAACTTCTTCAAAACTTTATCAAGGTATGTGCTTTGTGAAAGTCCAATTAAGCGTCTTGATCTATCTCTATAGATCTTGATGCCCAATATATAAGCAGCTTCACCGACGTCTTTCATTGAAAAACTCTTATTCAAGTATCCTTTTATGCTATCCAGAAATTCTATATCATTTCCAATCAACAATATGTCATCGACATATAATATTAGAAATGCTACAGAGCTCCCACTCACTTTCTTGTAAATACAGGCTTCTCCAAAAGTCTGTATAAAACCAATGTTTTGATCACACTATCAAAACATTTATTCCAACTCCGAGATGCTTGCACCACTCCATAAATGGATCATTGGAGCTTGCACACTTTGTTAGCATCCTTTGGATCGACAAAACCTTCAGGTTGCATCAAATACAACTCTTCTTCCAGAAATTCATTCAGGAATGCAGTCTTTACATCCATTTGCCAAATTTCATAATCATAAAATGCAGCAATTGCTAACATGATTCAGACAGACTTAAGCATCGCTACGGGTGAGAAGGTCTCATCGTAGTCAACTCCTTGAACTTGTCGAAAACCTTTCGCAACAAGTCGAGCTTTGTAGACAGTAAAATTACCGTCAGCGTTAGTCTTCTTCTTGAAGATCCATTTATTCTCGATGGCTTGCCGATCATCGAGAAAGTCAACCAAAGTCCACACTTTGTTCTCATACATGGATCCCATCTCAGATTTCATGGCCTCAAGCCATTTCGCGGAATCTGGGCTCATCATCGCTTCCTCATAGTTCGTAGGTTTGTCATGGTCAAGTAACATGACCTCCAGAACAGGATTACCGTACCACTCTGGTACAGATCTTACTCTGGTTGACCTACAAAGTTCGGTAGTAACTTGATGTGAAGTTACATGATCTTCATCATTAGCTTCCTCACTAATTGGTGTAGGAGTCACAGGAACAAATTTCTGTGATGAACCACTTTCCAATAAGGGAGCAAGTAAAGTTACCTCATCAAGTTCTACTTTCCTCCCACTCACTTCTTTCGAGAGAAACTCCTTCTCTAGAAAGGATCCATTCTTAGCAACGAATGTCTTGCCTTCAGATCTGTGATAGAAGGTGTACCCAACAGTCTCCTTTGGGTATCCTATGAAGACATATTTCTCTGATTTGGGTTCGAGCTTATCAGGTTGAAGCTTTTTCACATAAGCATCACTGCCCCAAACTTTAAGAAACGGCAACTTTGGTTTCTTGCCAAACCACAGTTCATAAGGTGTCGTCTTAACGGATTTAGATGGTGCACTATTTAACGTGAATGCAGCTGTCTCTAAAGCATAACCCCAAAACGATAGCGGTAAATCAGTAAGAGACATCATAGATCGCACCATATCTAGTAAAGTACGGTTATGACGTTCGGACACACCATTACGCTGTGGTGTTCTGGGTGGCGTGAGTTGCGAAACTATTCTGCATTGTTTCAAATGAAGACCAAACTCGTAACTCAAATATTCTCCTCCATGATCAGATCGTAGAAACTTTATTGTCTTGTTACGATGATTTTCCACTTCACTCTGAAATTCTTTGAACTTTTCAAATGTTTCAGACTTATGTTTCATCAAGTAGATATACCCATATCTGCTCAAATCATCTGTGAAGGTGAGAAAATAACGATACCCGCCGCGAGCCTCAACATTCATTGGACCACAAACATCAGTATGTATGATTTCCAAAAAATCTATTGCTCGCACCATCGTTCCGGAGAACGGAGTTTTAGTCATCTTGCCCATGAGGCATGGTTCGTAAGTACCAAGTGATTCCAAAAGTCCATCAGAATGGAGTTTCTTCATGCGCTTTACACCAATATGACACAATTGGCAGTGCCACAAATAAGTTGCACTATCATTATCAACTCTGCATCTTTTGGCTTCAACATTATGAATATGTGTATCACTACTATCGAGATTCAACAAAAATAGACCACTCTTCAAGGGTGCATGACCATAAAAGATATTACTCATATAAATAGAACAACCACTATTCTTTGATTTAAATGAATAACCGTCTCGCATCAAACAAGATCCAGATATAATGTTCATGCTCAACGCTGGCACCAAATAACAATTATTCAGGTCTAAAACTAATCCCGAAGGTAGATGTAGAGGTAGCGTGCCGACCGCGATCACATCGACTTTGGAACCATTTCACACGTGCATCGTCACCTCGTCCTTAGCTAATCTTCACTTAACCCGTAGTCCCTGTTTCGAGTTGCAAATATTAACAACAGAACCAGTATCAAATACCCAGGTGCTACTGCAAGCATTAGTAAGGTACACATCAATAACATGTATATCACCTATACCTTTGTTCACCTTTCCATCCTTCTTATCCGCCAAATACTTGGGGCAGATCCGCTTGAAGTGACCAGTCCCTTTGCAGTAGAAGCACTTAGTCTTAGGCTTAGGTCCAGACTTGGGCTTCTTAACTTGAGCAGCAACTTGCTTGCCGTTCTTCTTGAAGTTCCCCTTCTTCCCTTTACCCTTTTTCTTGAAACTGATGGTCTTGTTGACCATCAACACTTGATGCTCCTTCTTGATTTCTACCTCTGCAGCCTTTAGCATTGTGAAGAGCTCGGGAATTGTCTTATCCATCCCTTGCATGTTATAGTTCATCACGAAGCTCTTGTAGCTTGGTGGCAATGATTGAAGAATTCTGTCAATGACACTATCATCCGGAAGATTAACTCCCAGTTGAATCAAGTGATTGTTATACACAGACATTTTGAGTATATGTTTCTTGCAGCTGTAGAACTTATTGGAGACTTCATATCTCTCAATCTGGGCATTTGCTTGAAATATTAACTTCAACTCCTGGAACATCTCATAAGCTCCATGACGTTCAAAACGTCGTTGAAGTCCCGGTTCTAAGCCGTAAAGCATGGCATACTGAACTATCGAGTAGTCATCAGCTTTGCTCTGTAGACGTTCATAACATCTGGCGTTGCTCCTGCAGCGGGTTTGGCACCTAGCGGTGCTTCCAGGACGTAATTCTTCTGTGCAGCAATGAGGATAATCCTCAAGTTATGAACCCAGTCCATTTAGTTGCTACCATCATCTTTCAACTTAGCTTTCTCTAGGAACGCATTAAAATTCAACGGAACAACAGCACGGGCCATCTACCTACAACAACATAGACATGCAAAATACTATGAGGTACTAAGTTCATGATAAATTAAAGTTCAATTAATCAAATTACTTAAGAACTCCCACTTAGATAGACATCTCTCTAATCATCTAAGTGGTCACGTGATCCATATCAACTAAACCATGTCCGATCATCACGTGAGATGTTGTAGTTTTCAATGGTGAACATCACTATGTTGATCATATCTACTATGTGATTCACGCTCGACCTTTCGGTCTCAGTATAGCTTATCAAACCCGATCATCACGTGGTGTCTTGGCACGACGAACTTTCGCAACGGTGCATACTCAGGGAGAACACTTATACCTTGAAATTTAGTGGGAGATCATCTTATAATGCTACCGCCAATCTAAGCAAAATAAGATGCATAAAAGATAAACATCACATGCAATAAATATAACTGATATGATATGGCCATCATCATCTTGTGCCTTTGATCTCCATCTCCAAAGCACCGTCATGATCACCATCGTGACCGGCGCGACACCTTGATCTCCATCGTAGCATCGTTGTCGTCTTGCCAACTATTGCTTCTACGACTATCGCTGCCATTTAGTGATAAAGTAAAGCAATTACATGGCGATTCCATTTCATACAATAAAGCGACAACCATATTGCTCCTGCCAGTTGCCGATAACTCCGTTACAAAACATTATCATCTCATACAATAGAATTTAGCATCATATTTTGACCATATCACATCACAGCATGCCTTGCAAAAACAAGTTAGACGTCCTCTACTTTGTTGTTTCAAGTTTTACGTGGCTACTACGGGCTGAGCAAGAACCGTTGATGCGGAGCATCCCATGATCACGCCCATCGACACCACCTCAACTATACAAGCTCCAAGTGGACCCATGAAAAGATCTAGGGCCCGGGCTATTCAATCCGAGGTGACATCACTCCTACTTGAGTTTCCCTCCTGTTCAAGTGAGACATGGCTACTGCCTAAGTCTGAGATGCTATGTGTGATCAGGTACAACGCTCAAGACACGGAGCCAAGGGCTGAAGAAGAAGAGACAGGCGTCAACACTCTGGACAGCCCGGAACCTCCGGCCAGAGCCCGGAACTTCCGGCCCCCGGACCCTCCGGCCGACCCGGAGCTTCCGGCCCCCGACGTCTTCGACCAGCCCAGGCGTGCCAACTCTCTGGCTAGCCCGGAACCCGTCCCGGACCTTCCGGCCCCCGGAACCCGTCCCGGACCTTCCGGCCCCCGGAACCTCCGGCCAGCCCGAACCTTCCGGCCCCCGGACGCCAACCCTGCTCCACCCGCGCCAACTCTATGGTTAGGCCGGACCCTCCCCGGAACCTCCGCCGCCCGGAACTTCCGGCCTCACCCGGAGCTTCCGGCCCTGCCTGCGCGCAGCGACTTGGGCCGAGGCCCGTGTACCCTTTCGTCACTTAGACTATAAATACTCTTCTCCTACCTACGTTTTAGGGTTAGCATTGGTTTAGCTAATACTTGAGATAGAGCATTGCTCATCCATTACGGACCTACTCCACGAGAGAGACTGCGGCCCCTCTATGGAGAAGATCCCCTTGGATTCAAGACCTCCTTTACGGAGAAGACCATCATCAAGACCTCCTCTCGGAGAAGAATCGCTTACCTCTTGTATCGTCCTTTGTTGACTTTGGATCTTGTATCTCACCTTTGTGTTCATCGATCTAGCGCATGTGTGATCTATTCTTGTTGGTTGAGTGTTTCTCTTGTTTTCCCCCGTGATTTCCCTCGTGTTCTTCCGCGCGTTATTCGTGTTCCTCATAGGGATCCTCACCAAACGTGAAAGATCGGTCGTACGGAGTTCCACTCCACATCATCTTGGTATCATGAGCCACGTTGATCACGTTTTTGGAGCCCCTACCCTTTGTTTTCTAGCTTGATTTTTTTGATTTCGTCCTAATTCTGAAAATCCCCACCAAAAATAACCCCCAATTTTTTTTGTGATTTGTTGGTGTGATGAAGTTTTGTTGGATTTGATCCGTCAATTTTGTGTGTGGCTCATAGATCTAGCTTCCCCACCCTTCTTTTCTACCAATTTTTTTCGTTTCCCCTTCGGATTTGGGTTTTTCCTCAAGTTTTTCCGCCCAAATCCACGATCCCCAATTCTCTGTTCTTGCGAGTTTCGCGACCACCGGAACTTCCGGCCACACCAGGACCTTCCGCCCCCCCCGGACCTTCCGGCCACCCCGGAACCTCCGGAACCCGGACCTTCCGTCTTGCCCGGACCTTCCGGCTTAGACAGAAAGTTCGCACATCTTCGACGATTTCCGCTACTTCGACAACTCCGTCCACGGTGAAGCGGCATCTTCGCCAATGTACTGAAGACCGTGCACTACGACAACGACTACAATCTCATCCTTTTGAAACCTTCAACCGTAAGCAAGGACGGTAATCTCGACGACATCTTTGTCTAATCCTTTTCATTTGCTTTGATAACCACATAGCCCATCTTTGCATACCTTACCCATCGAGACTAGCCTTTGAGTATTGCCGGCAACGTGACTTGTGCACATTTAGTGGTAATACTCTCCCATAGCATACATACCAACTCATCGTGGTGCATATCTTGGTATCATCTCTTGTGTCACAAAGTTGTCATCGCATATACTTAATTGCTATCTCGGTTCGTAAAGCATTGCATGAGAAAAGAGCTCAAACAACAAAGAGCCAAACAAGCTTTTAAGCAAACGGGAAAGATAAGCAAAGAGCTTATAAGCAAGAACCATAGCATCATACAATATTAAGATTGTCATACTCGATCATCTTGGATACTTGGGATAGAAGTTGTTGCAATTTTGCTTAGTAGGTTGTGCACAAGTTTCATATCCGCCTATTGTGCAATAGTGCTAGCGTCTCTCTAGTGTTGTGCAACAAGAGCATTTTTGTGGATTCCACATTTTGGCTCACCCTTGGTTGCACGACCCCACTTATCTATTTGCGTGTGTGTTTCCGTGTACCTTATCTTGCTATTGGTCTACTTGTTGCATTTGCAAAGTTGCGAATCTTTTCCAACATTATTGAGTCTCACTTACAATTGCATCAAATTTTGTGCCACCATCCTAACCAAGCTCCACCATAAGCTTTTACTTGTGTAGGTGTGAGAAACCGACAAGAATTGGTACCAATTGTGCTATTTCCTTGTTACACATTGAGTGATCGTTGATCCATCATCAACATCGGTCAAGGTACATTTGGTATTGGTTCTTCTCTTTCTCCCGCTCACAATTTTTGTTTGGAATGATGGATAGGCCAACCACTTCTAACAACCCACTCTTCTTGGAGCAAGACGATGACATGTCATCCTATGTCACCAAGAGCCACCTCTTCGGTGCACAATGAGCTTTGCATCAAGAGCAACAAGCAATGAGCGAACGCATCGACAACCTCGCCACCGACTTGCGCCTCTCCGAGAAATGTACAAGGGACTACTTTGACAACAAGATCGACGAACACAAGCACGAGAATGACGCAAGAATGGACGAGATTCGTGCCTTGTTGTTCAACCGCTCTTATACCACTTTGTCCTACTCAAGAAGGAGCTGCTCGAGTCGACACTCCGACGACACTATCTCCGGCTGAAGTACCCCGACTTCGAACACTCTTCGTCGTGCCGCGCGTCAAGATCGTCATGCCAACCGCAATCCGCTACACGACACCAACTCTCAAGAGCTCCGACAACGTCAAACCCAAGCGACATTCGCGCAAGCACAAGAGCGACAACGACAACAACAACAAGAGGAGCAAGCGCGATAACACCAAGAAGCACAAGATGCCGAGGCACAACGTCAAGAACAAGAACTACGTGAAGCTCAAGCACTCGAAGCACAACAAGCCCTCCGAGATTCAAGTAGAGTCGTCGCCACGCGCAACCGGCAAGCTCGTGAACAAGAAGAAGCTCTTCGTGATGAAGTCCCAGAACGCATCTATGAAGCACGAGCACATCGTCAAGCTCCTCAAGCTCCTCGTCAAGCTCGACAAGATCCACCACAACCTGGACAAGTTCCTCCACTAGCTCAACGAGTACCCCAAGTTCGCCAAGCACATGATGACTATGAAGAGCCACGCCGACAAGAAGAACATGAGGTTGACAACCCTCCTCGCCAAGAGCAACATGAGGTTGACAATCCTCCACGTCAAGGGTGTCATCATCCCCGACCCCAACACAATGAAGAACAACGCTATGGCAAGCTAAAGTTCACCATGCCAAAGTTCACCGGAAGCAATGACCCCAAAGAGTACATCTCATGGGCATTGAAGGTCGACAAAATCTTCCGCTTGCACAACTACGAAGAAGAGAAGAAGATCGCAATGGCATCCCTTGAATTCCAAGACTACGTCCTCATTTGGTGGGAACAAGCACTACAAAAAAAGACACCTCTGTGACATTTTGCGCCGAACGAATTTTTTTCTGTCATACATATGACACTTCTATGACGATAATTGTGACAAAACCGGTATCATCATAGATGTGGTGGGCTCCTACTTCTATGACAAAAAATCATGACAGAAAATGGGCTTTTCGTCCTAGGCAGGCCGGAGACGCAGCTGCATGACATTCTTTGGGCCATCCATGACGGAAAAAACCGTGGTAGAAGCGAGGGCGAGGAAAATTTCGGGGAGTTCCCGGTTACGATGGTAGGTCGGGGGCCGAGCGATGCGCGTTTCTCTCGTACACGTACGCGCGTGTGTGCGAGGCGTTGGCTCTAACTGAACCCGAGCGAGGCGTTGGGCTCTAACTGAACCCGAGCGATTGCACTGCAGGCTACGCGTTACTGAACCCGAGCGATAGATCGATGGCTGTTAACTGAACCCGATCGAGCGATTCCTTCGCTACTGCTGCTAACTGAAGCCGATCGATGCTGCCTCTGGGATGAACAGTGAGCGTTGCAGGGGGTTTGGATGAACAGTGAGCGGTGGCGTTGCCTCTAGATGAACAGGACCCCGTGGTGTGGTGGAGGGCTGGATGGACAGTAGGCGGTGGAGGGGTGCCCGTGGAGGGGTGGTTGAACAGGACCCCGTGGTGTGGAGGGCTGGATGAATAGTAGACGGTGGAGGGGTGCCCGTGGAGGGGTGGTTGAACAGTAGCCGGTGGAGTAGCGCGCGGTGGAGGCTGGATGAACAGGAGCCCGTGGAGGCTAGAGGAGGTCAACGGTAGCCCGTGGAGGCTGGAGGAGGTCGACGGTGGAGATGAACAGTATCCCGTGGAGTCCCGTTTTGCAGTACGCCACACCCCTCGCGATGAACAGGACCCCCGTTTCGTCCGTAGGAGGTCCGTTTCGTCCGTTTTGCGGTACGCCACACCCCTCCTGATCAATAGGACCCCCGTTTCGACCGTAGGAGGTCCGTTTCCTCCGTTTTGCGGTACGCCACACCCCTCCCGATCAACAAGACCCCGTTCCAAACGTAGGAGGTCCGTTTCCTCCGTTGTGCGGTACGCCAGGCCTTGTTTCCATCGGCTGTTCCGTCCAAGCCCTCCCGATGAACACGACCATGCATTCCGTTCTGACCCAGCCGGTTGGCTCCCATGCGTTCCGTTGCCTCCCGATGAACACGACGCATTCCGTTGCCTCCCCATGAACACGACGCATTCCGTTGCCTCCATATGAACACGACGACGATCATGTTTCTCCGTTCCGACCCAGCCATGTACACGAGCCCTGGCCCTACGTATGCGCCAGTAGGCGTTCGAGACCCCGCCCGTATGTACTCATACGTGGCCGTATTTTCTTTCTTGCACCCTGGCCGCTGTACGTATGTGTACATGCTACGTGCGCGCCTCTACTATGACACGTACGCGCCTCTACTACGACACGTGCACGCCTCTACATCCACCAGTATATATGTACGTACACATTCGCGACCAGTTGACAACGGTACGTACGCTTCGACCAGGTGGGTCCCGACTGTCAGGCACTTCCTTGCCTGCGAAGATGTAGCTGGTGGGTCCCAGCAGTCAGGGGGGCGAATCATTTTTTTGCCCGGACGCACTTCCTTGCGTGCGAAGATGTAGCTGGTGGGTCCCCGCAGTCAGGGGCAAACATTTTTTTCGCGAAATACGGTGGCCCGTCCGGTGGGTCCCCGCTGTCAGATGGAGGAATAATTATTTTGCACGTAATAAGGAGGCACTTCCTTGCCGCGGCCGTGGACGCAGCTGTCAGACTCTCCACGTACAGTCCACGTCCGATGGAAGCCGTTCCTTGACCATGTTGACCACGCCGCGCCGAGAGCACCAGGGCGGTCGACGACGGCGAGGCCTAGGAAGGGGACGACGCGGAGCCGGGGAAGACGCGGCAGCGGATGCCCACGCGTAGAGGAGTACGAGGGTGCACTGGTTCGCTGCGGTGTGAGGCTGCCGTCGCCGCAGAATAACAGGGGGTGTGGGTGAGTAGAGGGATGGCCTGGCCAGCGGTGGGAGTAGTAGGGGGCGGTGAGGCCTCCGCTACATCGCAGCCAGCCACGGGAGGCAGGAGCACGAGGTACGACCGGCGCTGGTTTGGGCGGCTGGAGCAAGAAGACCAGAGGTTGAAGAAGCACTACGGCCGTTGGATGGACATCGTACAGTCAATGGAACTAGAATCGTTCATGTTGACTAAGTTGACAAAGCCCTCCGTCCCCGTCAACTTAGTAGGCCCACAAGTCAGCCTGCCACTATACTGGGTCCCAGCTAACAGGGGGTATTCATTTTTTTATGCGTAATAAGGAGGCACTTCCTTGCGTGCGAAGATATAGCTGGTGGGTCCGAGCTGTCAGCGGCGGTAACTTTTTTTCGCGAAATACAGAGGCCCTTTCGGTGGGTCCCTGATGTCAGGTGGAGGAATCATTATTTTGCGCGTAATAAGGAGGCATTTCCTTGCGTGCGGCCATGGACCCAGCTGTCGGCCTCTCCACGTACAGTCCACTTCAGATGCATGTCGGTCGTTGACCACGTTGACCAGGCCGCGCCGAGAGCACCAGGGCGGTGGACGACGGCGAGGCCTAGGAAGGGAACGACACGGAGGCAGGGAAGACTCGGCAGTTGTTTCCCACGCGGAGGGGAGTTCGACTGTACGAGGGTTTACTGGTTCGTCTGCAGTCGCCGGAGAATAACAGCAGGTGTGGGTGAGTAGAGGGATGGCTAGGCCACCGATGGGAGTACGGTGGGGCGGTGAGGCCTGCGCGGCACTAGAGCCGGCCACGGGGAGGAGGGAGCAGGCAGTCCCGCCGGCGCTTGTTTGAGCGGCTGGAGCAGGAAGAGCAGAGATTGAAGAAGCACGACGGCCGTTGGATGGCCATCCAACAGTCACTGCTTGTGTCTCAACCTTTTTTTAGGAAAGCCTCAAATCTGTGGAAAACCGCATACAACCCATCTGCCATTATTTCTAATAATTTACAGCCCATTTGCTAATTATTAAGGTTTTTTTGGAGCCCATATTCTTTTCGTTAGCATTACAGCCCATATTGTGGCCACGGTTAAAAAATTATACGAAATTTTGCATATTTCGGTGCGGTCCGAACTGTTTTTAATCCCGAAATTTCGACTCACATTCAAACTAATTTTAAAAATAAATGTATATCAATATAAAATCCAACAAATTCTCCACGCATAAAAATTAATGTAATTTAAAATCTCGAAATGAAAAAAAAGATATTTGAAACTAATTGCCGGTTTCATTTGTTTTAAAAATGTACAACCCATTTCTCATTACTGATGGGCCATTTTCTCGGCCAGCCGAACGAAAGCTCTCCTCGTCTTGAAAGATTTGCAGCCCAACAGGCCTGACAAAGCGACTTACTTGGCAAATCACAAAAAAACTGGACTGTGGCCGTGGACCCACCTGTCAGCCTCTCCACGTACAGTACTCTTCCGATGGAAGTCGTTCCTTGACCACCTTGACCACGCCGCGCGGAGAGCACTAAGGCGGTGGACGACGACGAGGCCTAGGAAGGGGACGACGCGGAGCCGGGGAAGACGCGGCAGTGGAAGCCCGCGCGGAGAGGATTACGAGGGTTCACTGGTTCGGCTGCGGTGTGAGGCTGCCGTCGCCGCAGGGCCTGGCCAGCGGTGGGAATAGTAGGGGGCGGTGAGGCCTCCGCGGCAGCACAGCCGGCCATGGGAGGCAGGAGCATGCGGCACGACCGGCGCTGCTTTGGGCGGCTGGAGCAAGAAGACCAGAGGTTGAAGAAGCACTACGACCGTTGGATGGATATCGTACGGTCACATGAGCTAGAATCGTTCATATTGACTAAGTTGACAAAGCCCTTCGTCCCTGTCAACTTAGTAGGCCCACAAGTCAGCCTCCCACCAAGGTGGGTCCCAGCTAGCCGGGGGAGTATTCATTTTTTTGTGCGTAATAAGGAGGCACTTTCGGTGGGTCCGAGCTGACAGCGGGGGGAACGTTTTTTCGCGAAATACAGTGGCCCGTCAGGTGGGTCCCAGCAATCAGGGGGAAAACTTTTTTTTCACAAAATACGGTGGCCCGTGAAGTGGGTCCCTGGTGTCAGTTGGAGGAATCATTATTTTCCGCGTAATAAGGAGGCACTTACTTGCTGCGGCCGTGGACCCAGCTGAGACTATCCACGTACAGTATACTTCCGATGGAAGTCGTTCCTTGACCCACGTTGACCTCGCCGCGTTCCGTTGCATGCATGCGTCCATGGGCATGGTGCGTCCCCACTGTCAGCCTCTCACGTACAGGCATCTTCCGATGACTCTCAGTTGTTGACCACGTTGACCACACCGTGCCGAGCGCACACTACTAGGAAAAGGGCTATAGATAATATGGACACTAATGGCGCACTACACATGTGGTGCGCCACTACTATATACTAATGGCGCACCATGTGTTGGTACGCCATTAGTGTCCAAATACTAATGGCGCACCACATCCACGGTGCGCCACTACTAATAATTTATTTTTTCAAAACTAGTAATGGCGCACCAGGGGATAGTGCGCCATTACTAGTTTAACTAGTAATGGCGCACCACATCCTCGGTGCGCCACTACTAACAATTTCTTTATTTTTTTTGTCAAAACTAGTAATGGCGCACCAGAGGACAGTGCGCCATTACTAGTTAAAACTAGTAATGGCGCACCACACCCTCGGTGCGCCACTACTAACAATTTTTTTATTTTTTTTAAAGTTAGTAATGGTGCACCGTGGGTGTGGTGCGCCATTACTAGTTAAACTAGTAATGGCGCACCACACCCACGGTGCGCCGTTACTAACTTTGCCCAAAAATTCCACCGAATGCACACCCCCCCTGTGGACCGCCTTTTCAGTTTTAGGAAAAATAAAAGAAAATGATGGAAATGTCAAAAAAATAAAAGAAAATAAGTTTCCCATGTGATATGTGGTCTAGTTGTTGGGAAAATTTACAAATATGAATTTCGACTTTATTTGCAAAATCTCTCTGGAATTTGTAAAATGGGCATAACTTTTGCATACGAACTCGGATTAAAAAGTTTTTTATATGAAAAATCATCTACTCGAAAAGTTACATACAAATTTCAGAGGGGGAGACTTGTTCAACATCTTCAAAACCCCGAAAAACCTAACAGAACGAAAGATACGGGGCTTTTAAGATCTAGAGGGGGGAAAATGAAAAAAATTTCAAACTTACTAGTGGCGCACCATTTGCTAGGTGCGCCACTAGTAACAGAAAAAAAATTGGTTTAAAAAAACTTTTTTTCGAATTTTTTTTCAAAATATGATACGTAATATGACCGGGAAGTTTGAAATATTTTTTCAAAATTTCATGACACTCATGAACATGAACAAAGTCCTAGACATCAACAAGGTTTAGTAGGATTGATATGCTAGACATATCAACAAGTGCCTGTTAAGTGAGCTGGTGCTGGGGTTGGATAGAACTCTGAAGTTAAGCGTGCTTGGGCTGGAATAGTGTGAGGATGGGTGACCTTTCAGCATATTGACCCGAGATTAAGCCATAGTGACCCGACATTAAGAAAAAAATGAAAAAAAATTTGAAAAAAATATTTCTGAAAAAAATTAGGAAAAAATGTTAGTAATGGCGCACTTCTATGTGGTGCGCCATTACTAAGTCAGATAGTAATGGCGCACCGTGTGATGTACTAATGGCGCACTGCCTGGTGCGCGCGCACCTGTGGTGCGCCATTAGTAAAAAATTCTAATGGCGTGATGCTAGTGGCGCACCTGTAGTGCGCCATTAGTAGGCAAAATAGGTGCGCCACTAGCAGGCCTTTTCCTAGTAGTGGCACCCAGACTGGAACGACCCGGAGATGGGGAAGACGGGGCAGTGGAGTCGCAGATGGAGAGGAGTGGGAAACTTCACTGGTTCGGGTGCGCGGCAGGACAGCCGCGGTGCCGCCCACGGGAGACAGGAGCAAGAACAGAGGTTGAAGAAGGAGCACGGCTGTTGGATTAACATCCAACGGTCCAGCTGCTAGAATCATTTGTTGATTAAGTTGACAAAGCCGTGCGTACACATCCGCTTAGTAGGCCCACAAGTCAGTCACCAAATCTGACGGGTCCCAGCTGTCAACGGGATGAATAATTTTTTTCGCAAAACAAGGAGGCACTTCCTTCCGTGCGAAGATACAGCCGGTGGGTCCCAGATGTCAGGTGGAGGAAACATTTTTTTAGCTTAATAAGGAGGAACTTTCCTTGCGTGCGACCATGGACCTCGTGGGTCCCAGCCGTCAGGCTCTCCACGTACAGTCCTCTTCCGATGACTCTCGTTTGTTGACCACGCCGCACCGAACGCAGCGAGGCGGTGGACAACGGCGAGGCCCCGGATGGGAACGACTCGGAGATGGGAAAACGCGGCAGTGGAGTCTCAAATTTGAAGGAGGAGAAGGGTTATAACTGGTTCTGTTGCGGCGTGGGGCTGTAGTCTGTGGAGAATAACAGGAGGTGTCGAGGGGTGAAGGGATAGCTTGGCCGGCGGTGGGGTAGCGCTTCGCAGCGATGCGTGCTAAGCAGAGCCGCTAGCCGCCGGAGGAGGGACCAGGCGGTCCCGGCGACGCTGGAGGAAGAAGACGAGAGATTGAAGGTGCATGCCGGCAGTTGGATATAAATCCAATGGTTGTGGATGACACAATCATTTGTTGACCAAGTTGACAACGCCCTGCTTAGGCTTCGACCTATTGGCCCACATGTCAGCCTGCAAAAATGTGGCATATATTTAACCCATGTTTTCCAGAATGTACAGTCCATTTGCTGGGCTGGGTGAACAAATAATTTCGCGTCAATCAGGCCCATTTATATTTTCTATGAAATCCCAGACCATTTGCACTTCCTTGAAATACACGTATTAGGTGGGCTCGTTATATATATAATGTTATGTTAGAAGGAGCAATTAATATCAAAGAATAAACCAGAGAGGCACATTTTTTATATATATAATTAAGAAATTAGCGAGTTATTGCTCAGAATAAAAATGAGCGCGTTATTATTAAATTGGTCCTTAAAATCTTCGCAAGCTTTTGTACGCAATCACCAAGATTTTCCTTGCCTGTGAGTCAAAAACAACCAGGATTTTCCTTGCCAACTTTGGTTAAACATTTACTTTTATAAGTTAATAACACGTGGGGTGTTTTTATAATGTATATATAAGTCTCTATAAAATATACGATAATAGTAATAATATAAATATATATAATGTGGTTAGAAGGGAAAACATAAATTGGACACGACATTACTTTTATAAGAGACCTGCGTTTTATACCCCACAGTAGGCATACTAACAAGTTCACACACAAATACAACAGAAAAGGTAAACATTCATATCAAACTCAGGTTCATAGGACACGTTCATATTCATAGCCAACATTCACTATCAACAACTCAAAAGATTCATATATACACAAGCTCAGCATATCTATGCATCCAAATGATTGATAGATCACACGACAATATTCATACATAATTCACAAAAAGATTCAGATATACACATGTTCAGTATGTTTATGCATCCAAATGATTGAGATGACAGTCAATATGATCCATGGACGAACTTTAATTACCTAGGGTACAGACTGGTAAATGTTGTTCAATCGGAGGTACTTCTTGCTAAAATTAGTTCTTGTACGAGTAAACTTTCGAGTACATAAGAGGCAGCACAGACAATCTGAACTTTGCTTGTAGGTTTATCCTCAAATATTGGCCTCGTGCCGAGGGAGGTTTGAGCAACTTGGCCACTACTTTCATCCAACTAGTTTACTGGCTCATCTTGGTCCTGTATCTCGCCAAAATTCTACATTGCAGACGAGAAAGGAGGCGGTTGATAAAATGAACCACCCAATTTTTGTGTGCAGTTCAACTGAAATGGAGCATCCTTGGCATGCAGACTGATTAAGTGCCAGATGAATATACGCGCCAACCAACTTGTCTAGAATCTTTAGACTCCATGCCATATAGTTCGCTACCATATGTGCTGATAACCAAAAGGCACAAGTTGGGACCAAAGACTGGACTGCGTTTTTCTGGGCTATGCACCAAGCAATATTTTTGGCGTTCACTCTCCTAATACTTGGAGTTTGACAATTGGTTGACGCCGGTTGATACTAGAATGAATATAGGCACTTCTTGTCAACATCGATGCTTGTTTGAGTGAACTTTGGAGTACATAGCAGCAGCATAAGTACCTGTCCATCTGATCATTTTGTGCAGTTCTACTGAAATCACCCGATGTAATGATTTGCTTGCGAGTTCAGGCTCCAAATTACTCCTTTATGAAATCGGCAAACAGTAGCACAATACCAAATTACCAATACATATGACAGGCACAATAATCAAGATAAAGACCAGTACCAACCTGTGTGAGGTAGCATATCAATTACTATTTCCTTTGACTGGAAGCCGAGATAAGCCAAGCGACTGACAGCAAAGGAAGAAAGCAAGCGGAGATTAGCGACTGACAGGAAAGGACGGAAGCTGTCGAGGCAATGAAGCACCCAAAGTTTTTGTGCAGTTCCACCAAAATCGAGCATCCCTGTTGGCACATATATTGAGAGAGTGAGATTACTGTAATAGTGGGACTAGTTGATGAAACATACACTAACAAATAGAAGCACCCTCATTATCTTAATGGGTAAAGTTAGCAACATCGTAGTCTTGCTTAAAGAGAGGTATTAGTTTATTTAATCAGTGCCAATTAGCTCAACTGAACACTCAAAGCATTGCCATTTATCATAGGTTGCAAAACTTTAACGTGCAAAGATAAAGGAGTTTCTCATGATAGTAGCACGATACAAATAGAGATGACAGCAAACTAATATGGATGAAGGCCTTAGGCCCGTACCAACCTGAGAAAAAAAGCTTATTCATGTAGTCCCATAAGAGATGATAAAGCACTCACTGGAATCACACAATAGTATATATTTTTGTGCACTTCAAATGTATGGTTGAAATCACTCTTGTTTACCAGTGCTGAGATTATATCGAAAGATTATCAAGAACTTCCAGCAGAGTTAAAGCACTGGCTGGGATACAGTTCATTGTATTGTCTTGTGTAGTTCCACTAAAATGTATGATTGGCACCACACGATCCCTGTTTGCACAAGTAGGAACAAGGTGAAACCTTCATTAGCTTAGTGAGAAAGGATAGGAAGACATTAGCATATTACTCAAACAGTAGCATCAAATTCATGATGGACAATACGCAAAACATTGCCTCATTGAACCAATGGCAATAAATTGACATGCAAAACAATAGCACTATTATGTCATGACACTAATAATATTCCCTCCCTGCTCCACCACATGATTCACCTCCATAGACAAACATACACACGTACATGATTCAGCATAGGGTCCTACTAAAGATTTGTTTAACTCCAACAGGAAAATTAGGCAGTAATAAATTAGTGGTACTTAAGTACTCCTAATTAATTAAGTGAGACAGCAGAAGTGGAAGGGCTCCTTGGAGGATTGTCTCACATGTAAGGTAGTCATTGCCGGAGCCCTTGAATGGCTTCGACTGAGGCCTCTGGCTTCAGCAAGATCGCCTTGGCACTGTTTATTCTTCTTCTTCTTCCTCTTCATGCTCTGTTTCTCTTTCTCCTCACCAGTTGGTGAAACCAAGTACATGATTGGCCTTCTAATTCAGAATTGGTTTTGTCAGTGAGGGAGTACAAGTGTACTAGTAAAAAACAGCATTATTTTCTCATGGCAGTTGGAAAATAGAGATGAACACATGCATTAAATATCATTCTTACCTAAAGGAAGGTTATGGCGCCAATATGGATGATGAGGATTGGAACACAGATCTCCCTTTGTGCAGTTCCACCAAAATGAACCAACTGTTCCATTATGACATTCCAGTTAAACAGCACAAAAGTCACTTCTTTTAAGAAGAGTTTTGTGCAGTGCACCGAAAGGTCACAACAGCAACCAGGTGAATTGGATATCCCTGTTTGCACAAAAAGGCATAGAGGAAACAGACAGAGTCTCAAACAATTACAGGCAAAAACATTTGGCTAAACTTGTCATTGCTTATAACAGTGGCATGGCTTCATTTTTACCAGGGACATTAGATTAAGAACAGCTAAGGCTGCGTTCGGTTCACAGGTTTGGTGCAGGATTTTCGTAGGAACACAATTCCTACGGTATTCTTTCCCTTCCAACCGTTCAGAACACGGGAAAGGTGAATAGTGTTTCATAGGAAAGCTGGTCTGGTAGTACTGATTCCATAGAATTAGAAACATCCACGCGCTGCTCATTTTTTGGGCGGAAGCCCGAGGCAGGCGCTCGCTGCCATGCGTTAGACAGGTCGCTGTGTTGTGTTGCCAGAATAAAAAATCAACCTATGTGTGGTACGTGAGGTGAGGACAAGAGTAGTCACTATGCAGCTGAATAAACAAATAGCATATCATACTCCCAAGCATGCTACTCTAAAAAACAAATCTGTACATTTCGTAGTCCATCCGAACACATTCTCTTGAGAGTTTCCTCCGGTTCGCTGTTCCATAGTTTTATACCTACATTCATTTCCTATTCCTCTATTTTCATCAAGACCTATGTTTTCTGCCCCTTTATTCCGAACAGAGCCTAAATATTTGGTATAAGGGCATGGGACAGTGGGTGCACCAGCAGTCCAGCACCATGTACGTAAACAGGGGCATAATGTGGTGATTCATAGTTTGTTGCCCCGAGAAACAAACATCCAAGAAACATATCTGGGTTGGTCCCATTTTTGTTCACTCTAGCCACCTACTCCTATGTGTGGATAGCAAATCTAGTCCTGGTCATACCACTGTGTATAGCGTTACCCCTATATTTCCCTTTTCGACCAAGAGACCGGTTGGATGACGAGTCTGTACTACTTTCACCCCCTTTCCTTCCTGTTTGTACCAAGTCCGATGTACATACTAAATTCCCCCACCCCCACTTTATTTCTTGTTTGAACCAAGTACTCCCTCCGTCCGGAATTACTTGTCATCAAAATGGATGTGTCTAGAACTAAAATACATCTAGATACATCCATTTCAATGACAAGTATTTTCGGACGGAGGGAGTACAAGATTCGACTCCATGAAGTAGCTTTACCTCTAACAATAGAAAAAAATGTGACGTTGCACCATCCGATCGAGAGGGGCTGAGAGGTAGAAAATAATGCACATGCAGCGACGTAGCGAGCTGGGGAAGTAGAGCTAAGGCGGTTTCGAACGAAGATATACCTGAAGGTCGTCGGGATGTGGATAGGTGGGCGGCGGGAGGCCGGATCCGCCCACAGGCAACGACAAAGGGATCGGAGGACCTCCCGCACCGGCGCTCGGCCAGAGATAATGGTGCGGCCGGCAGTGGGTCTCCTCCCTCGCTGTCGACGATGGCCTAAATGCTGCCCCTCCTCCCCTTCACCGGCGGAGGGGGATACGTCTAGATCTGTAACCAGCGGTGAGGATAGAAAGCCAGTGTTTTTTGAAGGGAGAAAGATAGTGTTACTACCCCTATCTTGTTTAGATCTGGAGAGGATGAGAGTGTGTGAATAGAGCAACCCTAGCAAGCAAGCGCGGAGGCTCCGGCCTATATATACGTAGTGGGGTAGTTTTCCTTTTTCACTCCATCAAAACAATCGTTTAAAATTATGTACTACTACATGCCAGGTCGCGGTTTTTTTAGTTGTTGATTGTTTTTTGAGATAGCTACCCGCTTGTTCCAAGTGGTGTTATGGTGTGCCAGGTCGCACTTTGTATCGTTCAAGTTTGGTACTACAAGTCCCTCCATTAAATGAACAACCACCCCCTCGTAAAAATTGTGAACAAGCCCATGGCTAAAATTAGCGGAAACGTGGGTTGCCCCAACATGCATTATTATTTATATTTTCTACTCCCTCCGTTCCTAAATATAAGTCTTTTTTCTAAGCCACACCTAAGACAAGAATTTTTTTATTAGCAGTGAACCCCACATGTCATAGACACAAAAATTGTGGCAAGATTCCCATAGGCAAGCCAAAGTGTGTCTAACAATTTGAGCAACTCAGGTTACGCAAGTGTGGCAAGTGTGGGAAAAATAATGTGGCAACATAAGACAACATAGTCACAATCCAAACAGCCCCATAATTTTTTGTGACATGCATGAAAATTTGGTTAGTGAAATTTATAGTCAAAATTTGGCAAGGTGCATCAAATCAACACATGCAAGTATCAAAAGGAAAGTCACGACATGTATGCATGCGTTGTACTCCCTCCGTTTCCAAATATAAGTCTTTTTAGAGATTGCAACAAGTGACTACATACGAAGCAGAATATGTCTACTCCTACATACGAAGTAGCCCATTTGAAATGTGTAAAAAGACTTATATCGAGTGCAGTGATTTGATGTGTCGTGTCAACTCGTACAAGACCGAGAAATTTGATTACTACAACGCCCTCTCCCTCGCGGACTGAGCTCCGGTGCCTTAACTGCACCTTCCTTTGGCTGCATGACAGGAGGGCCAACCACCTGTTGGGCCCATCTGTCAAAGACGCAAAGGCAGGAGCAGTAAGTAGAAGCTTTCGCTACACGCTATCCCTCCCGCACGAGGTGGACGGACATGCAGCAGTGGATTCGATATTGTAGAAGTAGGAGTAACATCATTGTTCGTCTTCTCGAAGAGGCGAAGAGCCAAGCGCAACCCGAACGTGGCAGTTGCGAACGCTCGCGTGGTGCGGTTCCTTGGAGTACTAGCCAGGCTCTTGCATGAGAAAAAATTGCTATTGTTTAACAATTAAACTCCATTATCCATTGGTTGATACTCATTCTGCATAGTTCCACGCGCTTAGCACTGTTTCCTCCTGGGGTCACCAATGTTTATTTGCTAATTAATAGCATTGCATGCAATGAACTAGCCATTGCAAGTCATTAAAAGCATGCACACCTCTCATCTCTTATTGGTTGATATGTCAAGAAACAAGAAACAAGGAAGAAGTTAATGCACCGCGCCTAAGTGTTTTGGGACTATTTGGTTTTCGTAAGATGACTTACACACCTAGGCGGAGGGAGTAGTATAGCCCTGTAAACCGGAAAGGAGTATTTGCCTTTCTAGAGATTTCAACAAGTGACTAGACTACACCGTGTGCAGTACTCCCTCCTTTCCGGTTTATAGGGCTCAAATCTCATGAACCAAGGAATTTTGCGATTGGGGGAATGTATCTCGTACTTTACAAAACTACCCTAATTAAACTCATGCATTAATTACGTAGTTCTCTCGTTTTCCTCTCCGCCTTGGTCGCGGTGCACAATATTGAGCACTCCTATATGACTAGCTGCTCTATCTACATGCGAGACATTTCAAAGCATCCGGGCCCGCGTGCCATCCACCAAATCACAGCGAGGTGCTACAGTCGAGACTCACCTGTCACCCCGGTGTGGCCGTCATGACCCGTCATATCACAAAACCCACACCTTTACCAGCTGTGGTAAGGTGGCCTCCAAGTTGGACTGGACGAAGCAACCATCATTTCACTGGAATGCTCGTTCAAGCCCTTTCTTCCCTTTCTTGAACAAAACCTCACTCCAGGCTACTCACTTCTGCCATTTTTCTTCTGTACCGACGAAGGAAAGGTGTGCGAATCAGTTATGCTGCTATATTTTCATTCCAAGAATCTTCTTTTTGCGAAGCACTGACCGATTCTCACATCCTATTCTTTTCCCGTTTCCATTGCGATTGTGGTTTCCTTTCGATTGCTTTTTGTTTGTCAGTTCATTGATGGATCCTGGAGCACTAGGCAAAGAGTTGCCAGCGGACAACCCACTTGAGACAGCGATCTCCAGGAAGCGAGCACCGACCAACGAGTTGACCATGTTGGCGGGCCAACCCATGGAAACGAAGAACTCCAAGAAACAAGCACTGGCCAAAGAGTTGAGGACGTTGGCGGACGAACTCCTCAAAGAAAGTTGGAAGAACAGCAAGGGCCCCACCGTGCCTACCCCAGGAACTCTGATTTCCACCTATGTGAGGCTCAAGACCGAGTTTGAGGACATAGTTGCCGTTGAGAAGCAGTATTCCCCTGGCAAGGTGATGGCCCCCATCGAGGACGAGGAGATGGCCCCCGGAGGGATGAGATCCCCCGGTGAGCTGCACAAGGTAAAAAATAATGGCTTATTACCATAGTTGTGGTTTTTGATTATTTTGCAATGTGCTTGGTAATATGTTAGGGTTTTGTGCAGGTGCCGGTGGACGTCGTTGATGATTCCTATGTCGTGGCCCGTCCTGCTGGCATCGCCCCGGAGATCGATTCCGATGCCGCTGTCCATCCTATGGACATCGCCCCAGAGATCGATTCCGATGTCGCGGTCAGTCCTGTGGACATCGCCCTAGAAATCGATTCCCATGCCGTTGTCCGTGCTGCGGTCATTGCCCGAGAGATCGATGACAAGAAATAGTTGGTCGCGCTAATCCTTCAGGGTAGTTTGCATTGCCCTTTGTTTAATTACCAGAATGATGCGTGTTATCAAACCATATTAGGGCTAGTGCACTATCTTGTGTGGGTGGATCTTGCTACTTTTGTTTGATAGTGAATCATGCGATGAATCATGCGAACCCTCTCTGAGTTATGGAAACAGATGTATCCTCACCAGCTTTTGATGTAATATATGGCATGCTTAGATGTAAGTATGAACTGTTTATCATATCAGCAGGGCTTGTTTGATGATTCTTGGTGTTAGTAGGCTAGCTACTGTGCGAGCTATAGTACTTGCAAAACACTCACCAAAGAGAAACGTTGGGGCTGATGAGCTCGTGGTACGCTTATACTTATCCCTCGTCGATCGACCAATAGCCCTAGCTCCTAAAATTGTAGGCTTAGCAATCGATCAGACAATAGTCGACATACATTCAGGCCTCATTTGGTTCATAGGGTAGGAAAATCGTAGCAAAAGTACAAAGAACGTGCAACACAAAATCATAGCAGTGCAGAGAAGTACTCCCTCCATTCCAAAATAGATGACCTAGGCGGGCTAGTTTGGCCTAGTGGTTTCAGTGATATGACGTGGTACAGTGCCGTCCAGTCTTCGCGTGTGGTAGCAGTATTGCGGGTACAATAAGTTTTCTTGAAGAAGCGGAATTCAACGAAGTCATGATGGTTCCTTCGTCCGAACAACTTACAGTGGGAAAGTTTGGGCCTGCGATACGACCGGGGTAGACCAGGATAATTTTGTGCATGGCAGGTGGACCAGGATGGTCGACGTCCCACATGTCGGCGAATGAAAGTATTCTTTCCAATATAGAGGACGAGCAATGACTATTCATTGTTTATTTTTGATGAAAGCTATTGTCTCCACTGTTACGACGGAGTGTGAAACACGGCAGCCCAGTGAACTTGGCATGTGCACCACTCCCTCCTTCCTCATGTAATGCCCAGGTTATAGCTTTTTCTCACTTTCTCCACTGTTACGACGGAGGAGTGTGAAACACGGCAGCCTAGTGAACTTGGCATGTGCACCACTCTCAAATGTTTTTTACCTTTCTTTTTTTAAGACACAATTGTTTTTATGCCTTTTTTTAGAATTATTTTTTTATAACATTCCGGGCGGAAACAAATTTTAAGCTTTTGCAGGTCCGAACCGCTTCCGGACCTAGGAGCACGTGTAGAGACGGGCTCTTGTAGAGCCCACTCCTTGACTTTGTCAATGCCTCTCTCTCCTCCACATAAGGAGTACTACTTGCTATGCATGCATGCGGCAGGCAGCTGGCGTCTTGAGGGGCCAGGGCGGTGAGATTGGGCTCCGGAAGCGGTCTGGACTCCAGCATGGCCCACCTCACATTATCACCATATATTTCTTGGAGTCCGTGCGCGGCGGGCGGGCGATCTCTTCTCCCTCCCCCGTTTCTCTCTTCTCAGCCGACGCCCGCCGAGCGATTAGATTTCGGCTATCGGCGGTTTATTCAATTACGGTCCCACATGTCAGTGAAATTGCAACACAAAGCGTGTCCCCTCTGGTGAGCGGCGTGCGAGCCGGACTGTCGGGGTTGCGACGCGTACGAGTCGTAAGTGTGCCGCCTTTTCCTTTAGAACTTGCGAAGCATAACATTTTTGCGTGATCGATCGATAGAAATCCAGAACAAAATGACGAGGGCGGTGATGTCCCGCTCGTTAGGCGGGCTAGTTCGAGTGATATGACGTGCTACAGTGTCGTCCACTTGCTCCATTTTTATGTAAGCAAGAGTTTACACTCTTACGCGGGAGGAGTGCGAAACACCGCGGATCTGATTTTGATCGAGGGATAACTGTTCCCTGCCAAATAATGGAGGATTGTTAGCGATTATAGCATGATAGTTAGGGCATCTCCAGCGGTGGCCCACAAATTTACACCGGCATCTATCCGAGGACACTGATGGATGCCATTCGATGCTACCCACATACCTTTGGACAACTATATGAACTAACCGGACGATATTCATGCAAACAAAGCAAATTTCAGATTAACCGGATGAAATTCATTACATTTCGAAAACTTTTCCTACAAACTGGATGAAATTCATTACATATTTCGCACAAAACTGTACTAAAACCTACTGTAACCTAATCTAAACGATCGCCGGCGCCCGACCACCATGTCCGGCCATGAACCCGAGAAAGCTGGCTATTGCCTTTGCCTCCTCCTCATCCGCCTCGATAACCTCCTCCTCCGGAGCACAAGGTTCTGAATATTTCCGCCTCCACTTCGCCGTCAAGCGGCTAATGGGCCGCCGATGTTTACCCCACGAAGCTTGGCGTCGACTGAGTGGAGTAGCGGTGGCCTTCCCGGGACCAGAGCGGCGGCGACCTACCGTGTACTACTCTTCCTCGCTGCCGGCTGCGCCCACGCACGCGCGCCGGCTTCGTGGTCGTGGCGGCAGAGGGAGGCCGGGGGGGTGCCGGCGATCTCCTTCATTTCCTCCTGCGACAGTACGTCGAAGAGAGCTTTGGAGCGCGCCCGGAGCGGAGCCGCCGATGTCCCTCGGCTGCTCCTGCGACAGTACGTCCAAGAGAGCTTCGGAGCGCCAGGAGGCAATGGTTGAAGTGGTGCCGACAGAAGGAAGGGACCGAAGGAGAATAAGTGTGGGTCTTTGGCTATGGCTGGGAGCTGGGGCTCAAGTTAATATAGCGGGCGAATGGCAATGAGCCGCGGCAGACGTATGGATAACTGGCGCCGGAGTAGGTTCGTCGGGCGTGAATGCGGACGCTGCTTCAGTGACTTACCTGCAGATGCATTTGGGTTACTGACATGTGGGCCCAACGGGCATCTGGCCCGCATGTCAGTGACACACCAATTGCACCTGCAGTTAAATCCGGTGAATGCGGCATTGACATTCTAGAGAGACGGTGACCATTTCAGGTGGGAAGCGCGCGCTAGCGATGGAAGGGGTTTCGGTGTCCAGTGGCACTAAGATCGGTCGCTCAAGATAGTACATACTCCATACCATACTACCATAGTACCCTCTCTAGCTTAGGCTGTTTTATAGATTGTTGTTGTGATGGACGATATACATGAGCAAGGCGGTCCGAGTATGACCGTTGGTGTTGAGCCAGGTGAATACATGCTCGGCGTTCGCGTAGGCCTCCATCAAACGTCTAAACAGTAATGTCAGGCACCGCTGGGGTGTGCAGGTGATGGGCTCGCCGTTTGCGTTGCGCCATGAGCAGGACTTTGATTTAGAGGGCGACGTGCATGCATTAGCATGCTTTGGCAGTGTGAGCATGAGTGTCTGACGCGAAGTATTTCATTTTCATTTGGCTGACGAGGGTGCGTTGCAGCGACGAGTCCGTGGTTTGATTCCCCACATACGCATAATTTTGGTTTTTACAACATTTCTTTCTCCATTGACAGGTAGGCCCGCGTAGATAGATAAAGAACACGAGCTGATGAGGCGCATGCGGACTGTTTGACTGGTCAACCAGACAAATACGGAGCTATAAGCTGAGCCAGTGACCGTATAATCACCATATCTCGTATACAATGATCAAAGTGAGCTATCAAGACAAGTTCGATGACCGCCAATGCATTTTACTCGGTAATAAATGACCAGGATTGAAGGGGAATCCAAATTAGCTTCGTCTTCTGTCCTTGAGCTCTTGACAAACCAATGCACTATACGGTTGTTCGGCCACTCCACCCCAGAGCTCTCACCAAGCGTCGTTCATGCCACCGCGCCGCACACTAACCGGTAAGGCAGCGATGGTATCCCGCCGCGCTGAGTTCCTCGCCGCCCACGACCGCACACAAAATGGTAGGGAAGCGATGGCATCCCGCCGTGCCGAGTTCATCGCCGCTCGCGACCTCACAACTATGTGGGAGGAATTTGAAGATGCCAAGGCCGAATGGGTGGTAGAGCAAGAGGCGGCCAAAGCCGCACAGAGGGAGCGGAAAAGTCACAAAGCACTCAAGAAAAGAGAGGCCCACCGCCGCAAGAAAGAAAAGGACGCACGCGCTGCTGCGGAGAGGTCGGCGGAGATCCAAGCACGGTGGGGTGTCGCCGACAAAGCCGGGAGGCCAGCATGTGAGAAGTAGTAGTACTAGTAGTTAGTGTGTGCGTCTGTGTCTGAGTACGAGCATGTACCAATACTACTAGTTACTACTATAGTTTTTAGAGCAAATTACCAGTACATTAGCCTAGACTAATTGGAAAAATTCCTATCCTAAGCATCAAATGGCATCTGTTTCTCTATAGGAATTGAGATGCATGTCATCTCACTTCCTATGATTTTCATGTTCCTATCCTATGAACGAAAGGAGGCCTCTGTTGGAGTAACTACTGTAGCTAGCACTACTGCTGGTACAGTAGTTTTCTTCAAGAAGCGGAATTCAACGAAGTCATGATGGTTCCTTCGTCCGAGCAACTTCAAAGTGGGAAGTGGGCCTGTGATTTGATGGCTCATTAGTCATTGTTACTACGGCGCGACGACCTGGGTGACTCTCCCTTGGAGTTCTGCGTGAATGGCAAGTGGACCAGGATGGTCGACGTCCCACATGTTGGCGAACAGAAGTATTCTTTCCGATATCGAGGAGCAAGGAAACCGCATGGTATAGCATCACTGCTGATTGGTTCGCAAAAAAAAATAGTATCACTCCCGATTTATAATTATTTTTTATTTCTGATGAATGCTAGCGTTTCAACTCTTACGACGAAGGGTGCCAAACACGGCACGTGCTGGATGTCCCACACGTCAGCGAAAGGAGTGGGACATGAACAGCGTGGTAGAGCCCAGCGTAAAAAAACAGCGTGGTAGAGCATCTCCACTTCTTCCACTTCTGGGTCGGAGACCACATGTAGTAGTACTTAGTGGTATGAATGATACAAAGTGCGACCTGGAGAGAAAGACACGTCTAGTTGGAAGGTCTCGGGGCATACACGTAAACAAATATAAAAGTTAATATGTGCCTCCAACTAATATAGTAGTAGTACAGTACTTAGGCACGTACTCCATAACATCACCATGCATTGCACGTACAACATTTAGTGGTAGTACGTAGTAAGAGACAAATGCCGCCCAAGAGTTCCCTTCTCGACCTACTTTTGGGTGTTTGGTAGACTGTATGGAGGGTGCATGAATCCACACTAGTTTAGCATAAATACACTAGAAGCATGCAGGAAGAGAGCATGCATGAAGAGGGGTGTTGAGTTGAGCATGCATGAAGAGGGAACAACTATGCTGAGACGAGAACGCAACCAAACACACCCTATATGCCATGCATGTTCATACCATTTGTGCCTTTCTACTTCACTTACTGCGCTACATTACTCAGGTTCGTACATCCACTCCTGGGTACATGTCCGTCTCGTAGTTCCAGTCCCACGTGTTCTTCATATAGATGGAACGATCCTAGCATAACACATGCACCTTGATGCTAGATGTCTCGCGTGTTGGCAAAAGGATGAACAAAGCTCATGTAAAAAACTAGAGTGGAAGAACATAGATTCCGGACGGCCGAGAAGGAGCAAGGAACCTCGTGGTGGAGCATCTGCACTCATAATATTTAATATTATTCAGCGATATAAAATTAACCAATCATCTCCACAGTGGACTGGAAGAGTACGAAACACGGCAGCCCGGTGTAGTTACATCATACTAGTACATGGCTAACCCACGCTATCACCATATTTCTTGGCTTCCGTGTGACACCTATCTCTAGTAATCCAGCAGCATGTATCACTTCTCCCTCCTCGTCTCTATCAAAGTGCGGCGGGCGGGGGTTTCTGCCGTCTATTGAGGTCGGTTAACTATCACATGTTAACGACATGCCAAGAGCATTCTAAAAAAAATTCCTTTCATGTTCCTTTTCAAAAAGAAACAAATCCTTTCATGTACGAATTTGCATGTATGCTTTGAGCAACTTGCATGTCCTATACTGCTCCTGTTTGATACTCTAACTTACCTAGAGGTTAGACTAACTCATGACTAACCCTGAAGTAACTGTAGCCAAAGAGGTGTTTGGGTGACAGGGTTAGATTGGCAATAAATGCACTTCATGGAGAGAGAATAGTGATTTTTCAGTGGTCCCAATGAGAACTATCTCCAGTTAGCACCTCTTGGGTGGGATAGTTTTTTGGTGGGTTCGGTGCAACTTGCTCCAATTTAAACCCTCATGCTTGGATACTTTAGGGCTATTTGAGCCCCAACTAGCTCAAACTAACTCTAACCCATGGATCCAAACAGGGCCTATGGCCAGTCTCAACGTGGAGCAGTCGCGTGCACCGGGAAGCGGCGCTTTCTCGGCCATCGCGCCACTTCAAAGCCGGCAGCAGTGAGAGGTCGCCTCCGCTCTGGCCGGGCATTAATGCGGCACTAACGCTCCAGGGCGACACTGACCGTTTCACACGGGAAGCACGCGCTGGCAAGGGAGTATAGGTTTTGAACCGTTTCAGGTGTAGTACTGGTAGTTTGCAAAACTACTTAATTATTGCACTCAGTTTCCTAAGAAATTGTGGTAAAAAACGTTACTCCACAGCCCGCTTCCCTTCTCCTTCCTCTTCCACCGCCCGCGCACGTCCGCGGGAAGCGACCGGTCAACCCTTATATAGGAGTGCTAGCACAAAAAGATGCATGCATGACCACTAAAATTTCCATATTAAAGCGCCGCTCCGTCGGGAGTATGGCGTATGTTGTTACCTTCGGCCGGGCCATGGCTACCGGGTGACGGCGACCAGAGAAGAGGCGGCGGGAGGGGAATGAATGCAGCTACTGTTTGGGTTTGCCTTCCGGCTTAAATAAATGTGCATCATCACGTGTACCCGCGGGTGCACAAACTGTAACATACGTGTCTACTTAAGTGGGCGTCACGTAACTCGTGTGTGTGTGAGAGAGATTCTGAGAGACAGAGTGCGTGTGTGCGACTCTACTCTTCGGACATGTACTCAACCTTTTGCATCGAGATATAAGTATAATGGTATTTACTTTAGCTAGTGATTTACGTGGCCATGTTAACGTGGTTGTGTCAAAAAAATGTCACTTCCTGCTCGTGATTTGCGTTATATAATTAGAAGCAAGATTCTCATGCATTGCACAGAACATCAATATGCATTTTTTTACAGAACACCTGTTGT
Organism: Triticum aestivum; assembly: GCF_018294505.1. Classification (NCBI taxonomy): domain Eukaryota; kingdom Viridiplantae; phylum Streptophyta; class Magnoliopsida; order Poales; family Poaceae; genus Triticum; species Triticum aestivum. Next base: position 221,750,034 of record NC_057799.1, read on the forward strand.
GATTGACCCATGCAGGAGTAATCCCATGTGTAAAAACTAATGATATCTCGAGAATTTTATCGGAAAACTGGTATCTCGAGAATGTCATCGAAAAAATGAAATATGAGAGATAAGGCGAGGAGGAGTGGAGCGTGGTGGTGACTGGTGGTCGGAATGGGCGGAGGCATGGGGATGGACGGCGCCGGCAGGCGGCAGCGGCCACCATGCATGCTAGATTGTTCCAAAGACTTATTCCTTTTTTAATTGCTGAGCAATGAGGTTGCGGGAGATAATGATGTGGAGAGAGGTGCGGGTATCTTTTGTAAAATTATCATAGTTTGCTTTCTATCCTCAGATATAGATCATACAGTCTGTATTACAAGATGGCAGGCACACCATCACCGCCAACTCATTTTTTTATAAGGGTACAGATGATAAGTTTGCTGACTACTAAAGTAAAGTGGAATTTGTCCATGTTATGCAAGTAAATAAAGGTGATTGTTTATCATACGGGTAAGGTTGGATGAAGGGTGGTAGGAACAAATGCTCCGCCTAGAGCATGTGTGTGTGAGATGGAGTCTTAGTGTGTGTG
>NC_057799.1:221751187-221754339 GCF_018294505.1 Triticum aestivum
GTATACATGTATACGTGGGATGTGTGTGTGTGCGCGCGCGCATGATCGAGATAAAAGAAAGAAGACATAAGTCATAAGATCAACGACATGGGAGAGACGGATCGGTATGACAATATGCATGCATGTGAGAATGCAGGGAAGAAGGCCCGACAATTGAGCATGTGTTTTTGTCTTTAAGAGATAGTGGCGTGGGCTGGAGCATGCATCTATGGCGAGCAGAGGGAGTGAGGCGCAACGATTGTGCAAAATAGACCAACCTATAAATGCACATGTATGGAGAGACATATATAGTGTGGGTGATAGGAAGCAAGACTCCGCGCGAGAAAGAAATGTTGACGGAGAAACTACAGATAGATACAGAGATGGAGATGCTAGCTAGAGGGACATCCGCTAGTTTGGGTGTTGGAGATGACCGTCGGGTGGTTCAAAGGGTGAAGTTATATATGTGTGTGAGAGGGCACTTGACTTCATGTAGAGAGAAACATATGTAGTGTGCGTGATAGGAATCAAGAGTGAGGGCGAGAAAGAAGGTTGATGGAGAAACAGATAAATAGAAAGATAAATATGCTAGCTAGTGTGCGTTAGAGATAGGAGTCGAGTGGATCAGAAGGCTGGGTTATGTGTGTGGGTGTGAGAGAGATAGAGAGAGGGTGCATGTGAGTCACATACAAACAGATATCAGAGAGAAATGAGATCCAGAGAGACGGAGTTTTTTGTCTGCGAGAGAGAAAGATATTTCACAATGAGAGTGATAGCTAGAGAGACATACGAGGGAACGCAAGATATCTCTAGGGAGAGAGGGTGTGTGTGAGCGACATACAAGAGAACAATGGAGAAATATGAGACCTTGGGAGACAGAGTTTGTGTTTGTGTGTGAGAAAGAGATATTGAAGAGGAAGAGTCATAGGTTCTCATATCTAAGGAGCGAAATACATCTCTGTATGAGGGGTGTGCGAGTGGCACACATGGGAATAGTAGAGAGAAATGAGACCCTGGGAGACAAAGTTTTGTGTTTGTGTGAGAGAAAGAGATTCCACATGGAGAATCATAGTTAGAGACACATAGCAGGGAGCGAGATATACTTATAGAGAGATAGAGTGATGAAGGTCGAGGGAGAGAGTACCGTCAGTGTGTTACAAAGATAAAAGATCATTGTCAACATATAGGTAGCACGAGAGATACCTAAGAGACGATGAACGCGTATAGGTCCAGAGAGATAGTCATATATAAGAATGAGTGATAGCTATATGAGATGAATATCTGGATTAAAGGGGATTCAAATATTTAAACTGGAGATCACGACATCGATAATATCATAACGCAAATTGGTGTATGAAACATGCTTATTCATTTGAATTTGGGCACACGTGTAATGTTATATAGTTTATCAATATTGGTGATCCATAGATTCTTCAATTACAAACAATGCATGGTTTATATGCAATTAATGTCTAAACGGGATTACACTATATGTTGCGTGTGTGAAACACATTATACATGTTTGAGAAGTAAAAAAACCCGCATGAAACACACATTAATTGGAGACAGTTAGCGAGGAATGCATACATTGGATTTCAACATAAAGTGGTTTCAAATATTTGAAAATCCAAATTGATGGATACAACCTTATGAATCTGAGATCATGCCATTTGTAAACCATATTTATGTATAAATGGTGTTGTGCTTTTGAAAGTATATATAAAAAAATGATGTATATAGAATGTAATTCCAATTGAAAATGGATCCCGCCCGAAAAAAATAAAATACAAACGGGATTCGAATTGAGTTGGCACGGTAAACGTGCACTCTGCAAAATTTGAACGAAGCGGGGAAAGTCGCAGTAACCGCCCGAAACCAAAATCCGCGAGATGGAAATCACTACTGCCTATCCCTGCCACGCAAAGCCTATCTGCTGGATTTCTATAGGTTTCGATAGGGGTAGGTTTGTAATTTCACCCAAACGTGACGTAACCGCCTCTCACCCGGATTCATACACTGTGTGCGCCAAAACACAGTGTGTCCTCGGCCGAAATCGACTCCCTCCCCGATTCATATTCATACACGGTGGGCGCCAAAAACAAACTCTCGTCGGCAAATATTCGGTGTATGCGAGATTACCGTCCTATCCCCAACCGACTAATGTTGTTGTGATGTAGTAGAAATTTGAAACGAGGGCTAAGTTTGTAAATTTCCTCGCATTTGAGACAAGCGCGCCCTGAATACATGGTTCCCCCCTTCCTCTCTACCTCCCTTTTCCCCATTCGTACTTCGTGGGCGCCAAAACACCCTCTCCACCCCACCCTCCTCCGTCCGCCGCCGTCCGCCACCCCATCCACCACCGTCCTCCTCCACCATGCCGGAGCTGATACCCCGACGCCGCCGTCCATTACAAGAGATCGACCTCTCTCATCCACGCCTTCGGACCGGGATCCTTGCATCCCGTCCTCTCGCTTCATCCCCACTGTCGTCCACCTTGCCGGCGCCGCTCCGATGACCATCTCGTCCACCGCGCCCCGCCGCCACCGTCTACCCCCCTAGATCTGCTTCCACGCTGCCGACAGCCATCGCTACCGTAGCACCGTCAAATTCTCAGCAGATGCGTACACGGCGCCGCACCAGAGGCGGTACTCTTTCGTATCCACTCAACTTATTTATCGCAGCAAGAAAATAGATCGCCACTGCTTTACTCTGATTTCTTGTCTTGGTTGCGAAGTTGCCTTTGTCCAGTTTGCACCTTCAGATCCGCCATGGCACGCACAACACTATACTCCCAATGCTTATGGTTTTCCCCTTTTATATTCCACACTAGTTAAATCACAGTAGACTAAATTTCAAAATTGGGTCAGTCGATTTTTCAGAGCTCGCCGGAGTTCGTCGGTGCGATCGAAGGGGCTCGGGTGGTTGTGGGACCTCACCGAATGAAGAAAACTCGACGTGGGTGGGGGTTGGGGCGGGGGTGGGGGTGGGGGTGGCGGAGGAACACAGGTGGTGGGGGCCGGTGGTCCGGCCGGCGGCCCGTGCGGTGTTCTGTATGGGAAGAATCAGAGACGAGGAAGAAGAAGGGTTAGGAGACGTAGGATCTTCATACAACCGCCTGAAATGGTCGAGAGACAGCTGGGAGTTGCATTCTTAATGCGCTCTGGTTCATCATG
>NC_057799.1:221754571-221762028 GCF_018294505.1 Triticum aestivum
CCAATGCTTATGGTTTTCCCCTTTTATATTCCACACTAGTTAAATCACAGTAGACTAAATTTCAAAATTGGGTCAGTCGATTTTTCAGAGCTCGCCGGAGTTCGTCGGTGCGATCGAAGGGGCTCGGGTGGTTGTGGGACCTCACCGAATGAAGAAAACTCGACGTGGGTGGGGGTTGGGGCGGGGGTGGAGGTGGGGGTGGCGGAGGAACACAGGTGGTGGGGGCCGGTGGTCCGGCCGGCGGCCCGTGCGGTGTTCTGTATGGGAAGAATCAGAGACGAGGAAGAAGAAGGGTTAGGAGACGTAGGATCTTCATACAACCGCCTGAAATGGTCGAGAGACAGCTGGGAGTTGCATTCTTAATGCGCTCTGGTTCATCATGTGTGGGCACTGCGCAACCAACATTTTATTATCCAAAATCTGCTTGCTCTTCTTTACCATGTTCCTCTTCCGTTCTTCTTTAATATGTACTCTCTCCGTTCCTAAATACAAGTCTTTGTATAGATTCCACCATGGACTACATATGGAGCAAAATGAGTGAATCTACACTCTAAAATGTATCTGGATACATCTATATGTGATCCATAGTGGAAATCTCTACCAAGACTTATATTTTGGAACGGAGGGAGTATGATAGTAGTACAGTATGTTCCTTGTACTGAAGATGAGCAGGGACATTTGCAGTGTAGAGGTCTATACGGTCGGTTGTGATGGACACTTTGAGCCGCTTTGATTCGTAGGATCTTGTATACATAGGAATAGGATTTGTAGTGGCCTGCCCACTTGAATCCTATAAGAATAGCAAGGAAATGCGGGGAGCCGTGTCGCCTTTGAGAGTTACACTGCTATTAACAGTACCGCACCTTCACTTGAAGAGAGCTGGTATCCGAAGCCTTTCTAGCCGTACCGGCAATACTACCACATATATTCCAGCAAGTTCCACTTTGCTGATTTTACTCTGATGCTTAAGGTTTTCCCGTTATATCTACACTATGATCTGTGTAGCTGCTTTGTGTCGCACTAGCAGCAGTCCACTCTTGAAGCTAAACACTGCAATGACTTACAAAATTGGCACCAAGGCATTGAGTGCCATTCTGGATGCAATGAAACTCATACGCTCCCACCTGTTGATTCTTGTTTAGAATATGATCCTAATGACTATTCTAACCTCGAGGAGTCAAAGGCGGATGGCCTGTCCTGTTCATCCATCAAGGTGCCTGTTCTAATTTGGCAATGTTTTATTGATTGCGGGTATCTTGCATATGTTTTCTTGCATTTCTTCTACTTTGTTGCACCGCCATCTGCTTAGTTTACTCATCATATATATCGAGATTCCATGCCCATCCATTAGCAATACATATTCCATCTGTCATCATACCATGTTTTTCCACTCAAATGCTGTTCTTGTGCATCAGACATAAAAAAGGAAGAGGGTGGTTGCCGAACCTGAAGGAGCACCAGCAAAGTCCTTGAAAAACGTGGTGGTGCCGGAGAAATCAGACAGCACCCCACTTATATTGGTTGTACAACCAGTGACACAAAATGTAGGACCAACTCCAGCAGACTGTACCCATACTTCATTGGCCACACCACTAGCCCCAGCACACAGGACCTACACTCCAGCAAAAGGTATACCGATTTCATTTGCCATAGCACCAGCTGTACCATAGAAAAATCCCACTCCAGCAAAAAGTACAGCAAGTCCACCGGCCGAAGAGCTATCCCAACTGCAGAGACGGCCAATTCCTGCAGATTGGAACCCCATTCCATTTATTCCCAGTTTAAAAGACAATGCTTTCAATGTTGTTAGGGACTACGTGCATATATTCCCATCATGGGAAGATTATTGTGAAGACAAACACCATTTTCACATCTTCCTGTCCAACTTACGTGTAAGTGCTATTATTCATGGTTATTATTTTCCTGTTTTCTGCTGATTGAACACATCAATGATTTACATTACATTGTTGTAACTAGGCGAGGGTCAATCTGGATAGTCATGACGAGCAAAGCTTGCTTGTGCTTTTCAAGGAAGCATTGCAGTAGTATCGGTGTTACCTGAGGAAATCACACTTTGATGGCAAGTCTATAAACGAATTTCTGGTGAAGTCTCCTGTGCTAAATTTAGAAGACATTGAATGGAAAAACCTTGTTATGCACTGGTCTCGTTCCCAGGATGAGGTACTGTCTATGAAATCACATGACAATTTGAACTTCTACTTTTCCGCATGTGCCTTACGGATCTTTTTTGCAGGAAATCTGCTCGAAGAAGAATTCCGGTTTGACAGGAACGACAGGATATCGCAAAAATGCTGCCCGCTGCTTTGCTCTTGTTAGTACCTGTTGTCATGTATCACTGTACTTGCATACATACCTGGTTCATTATGTGACAGCAGTATGCATGATAGCTTGCTTATCAATTGTTCGCTCCAAATTATCTGATCTGTATGAATGGTTACATTAGTGTAGAATATATCCAATGCCAATGTTTTTTAGCTCTGCATTGTTCTTGTAAGTACATGTTGTCCTTTATCAGTGTACTTATAATGACAGGTAGTTGTTCATGTACCATCACTCTGCAGCTTATTTTCCTTTGCCCTCCATTTTCTACACATCAAATCTATATTTACTCTTACCATAAGGTTGGTACTGAAGAAGTTTAGCTGTGCATTGCTCTTGGCTGTACCTTTTGCCTGTATCGCTTCACTTACATTTATAGCTACTTGGTTATGTAGCATCACTCTTAATCATATCTTAAGTATTCTCCATTTTTTCGTATATTATCACATCTATATTTACTCTTAACAAAATGTAGAATAAAGGCAATGCTTTTGAAGAAGATTCTGTGGTAAACTTCTTGAATTGCCCCCCCCCCCATCAGCATGGATAAGGCCTTTATAGAGCCTGTCTTCACCAATAATGTAAGTTTGTCCATCTCAAGCCTTCAAACTTTGTTGTATATATTTGGTTAGGCATGACTGCAACAGCTGTTTATTTTTGGTGTTTGCATCAAATTGCTTGTTTAAAGTTTATTATGTAGTTCATAAACAAAAGTTTGTCCTTTCTCAATGTAAGTTTTCAGTTGTACGACCAAGTTCCTTCTTCATACCATGAAAATTAAACTATACAGAGCAAGTGATCTTCTTTTGCACTGCATGTATGCATCTATTCTTCATCCGTAATCCAGTGGTGCGGTGAACCTACTCACTATAGCACAATGTCATATTCTGCAATGTCTTAACTATGAACAATGTCATATCATTCTACTATTATTTAAACCGTCTCTTTATTTGCCAATCTGAAATGGTATAAATTGATAGCACACTAACCATTGATACTTATGAGTTCTTGATCTGTAATCCAGTGGTGTCGTGAAGCTGCCAACTCCTTCACAATGTCATTTCCTGCCATGTCTTGACCTGAACAATACCATATTGTGTTAATGCAATTTTAAACTGTGTCACTTTATTCATCAGTAAGAAATGTGATGAATTATCAGCACTGATACTTTTATGTGCAAAACCTGTCATCTGTCTGCTTGTTTATCTTTCAGAGTGAGGAAGATAAGTGTTGAACAAGCTGCAGCTCCCCAGCAGGGCTAACCTTTCTTGAACTCTATTGAAGTGCTGTCGGTTTTGTATATTATTTTGTCGGCGTGTTTATTTGCACTGGTGGCGATCTTTGATGCCCAGTGTATGTAATTTGCTGTCTGCTTGTGCTTTATTATCATAGTGGCAAACTTTGATGCCCGGTGGATGTAATATGCCGTAATTTCTTTATTGTATAGTCTAGGTTTTTTCTTATTCACGATCCTGCAGTTATTTTACTGTATATATATCCTGTCTTTGCAGTAAACCGGCCAAACCGTAAAATTACGGTACATAATCGGGCCGTCATGGAATCACGATGTAGGTTGGGCCTGAAACGTGCCGAACAGCTCACGGGCCGGCAGCAGCCCGAAATGAACCCGGCCCATGATTGTGCGAATCAAATCACGGGCTTTTAACAGGCCAAAATTGTCTCGGTCCTTGTTTGGCCCAATCAGATATCGGGTGCGAGCAGGCCGGATGCAAACCGGGCCGTAGTTAGGCCCAACTATACGACGGGCTTTTAACAGGCCGAAATTAATATAGGGCTGAAATGTTAAACTGGCCCTTAACATGCCAAAACTAATATCAGGCCGAATTAATAAGTGGGCCTTTAGCAAGTGGGCCCAAAAGCATAGTGTCCAGTTGACGGGCCGAATCTGATATGGGCCCTAATTGAGCCCAAAGCCTCTTAAAGGGCCGGACCTGATCTGGGCCGTAATTTGGCCCAGAACGTGGTAGGCTTTTAATAGGCCGGATCTCATATGGGCCACTATTAGGCCCGGAGCGTGGCAGGCCATTAATGGACCGGATCAAATATGGGCCAGCATTTGGCCCAAACACATGGCAGCCAGTTAATAGGCCGGCCTACTAGGGTCCTCAAAATCTTGTGGGCCTACAGCTGGGCTGGCCCATTAATGTCGGCGAAACCTCATGGGCCTTTAGCTGGGCCGGCCCATTATGATCCGCAAGAATCTTGTGGGCCTTTACCTGGGCTGGCCCATTATGGCACACAAAAATCTTGTGGGCCTTTACCTGGGCCGGCCCATTATGGCCCGCAAAATCTTGTGGGCCTTTAGCTGGGCCAGCCCATTATGGTCCACAAAATCTTGTGGGCCTTTAGCTGGGCCGGCCCATTATGGTCCACAAAATCTTGTGGGCCTTCACTTGGGCCGGCCCATTTAAACTTGATGGGCCGATCCACGTGTCAACATATCATAGGCGCGTCTCGCCCATTGGATGAGTGACACCTGTGCCAACGCGGACCTGACACGTGTCTCCTCCAGCCAATGATGATTTTACACGTGGAAAATCCCCATTGGTCGGGGCTGTTAACGGGTTATCGGATCCAAAACCCGACCCGATAGCTTAACGACGTTCCGTTACGGTGGATGCCACGTGTCTGTCACCCTTCACGAAAACACTTCTGTGACGCGCGATTTATCGTCATGGAAGTGGACACTTCCGTGATGATAATTTTGGTAATGTCATGGAACACTTCTACGACAGTACAGGTATGACTATCTTGATTCTGTCATAAATTTGTCAGGGATGTACATGCATGACAAAAAACGCGACCTACTGTGACAAACACGTATCATCACGGAAGTGTATTTTTTTTGTAGTGAAGTCATTGAGCGCCGAGCGGCAAGAGGTGAACCACCCATCACCACTTGGGCACAAATGAAGGATGTCATGAGAGCACGATTCGTGCCAAACTACTACAACCGTGACCTCTTCAAGAAACTCCAACAACTCAAGCAAGGAACCAAGAGCGTTGAAGAGTACTACAAGGAAATGGAGATTGCCATGATACGAGCCAATGTCAAAGAAGATGATGCGCAAACGATGGCACGTTTCTTGAATGAACTCAATCACCCTATCAAGAATATTGCCGACTTCCAACCATACTCAACCCTCATCGAGCTAGTACACTGTAGCGACCAGACCTCAAATGGTCTGTGCTGCTGTGCACCAGTGTCATCCCTGGTCAGTAATGCTGACACGCACAGTACAAATGGAGGATTTATAACAGAGTAGCAATCACACACTTATTACATCGAATATCTCCAAAGAGAATAAGTATGATAAATATGGCTTAAGGCCATCTAAAAACGATAACAGCGGAAGACTTGGAAGATAAGTGAGTCCATCAACTCCAGCGGCATCACTGAGTATAAGACCACGACCTAACGCACCTCACTCGTCATCTGAAAAGTCTGCAACATGAAACGTTGCAGCCCGAAAACGGGTCAGCACATGGAATATGCTGGCAAAATAACACATAGAGAATAATGAACACGATAATTCTATACTACATGCATATATGGCTGGTGGAAAGCTCTATGGTTAAAGTTTTTGCGAAAAGCCAATTTTTCCCTACTGCAAAGGAATAAATTTTATTTAACTATCATGGTGGTTGTGAAACATTGAGATGGTTGACAGCATCTCAATCCCAATTAAGTATCATCATTAAACCAGCAAAATTAATTAAAGTAACATGATGAGATTCACATGATAATCCAAGTACTAGATACTCAAGTTGTCCATAATCGGGGACACGGCTAACCATGATTAGTTTGTACACTCTGCAGAGGTTTGCGCACTTTTCCCCACAAGACTCGATCTCCCCCGTTGGATTACTCGCACTACATGGTGTTTGAGTAACGGATGACCGAGACACAGTCTTTCAGAAGTGTTTGCACCTTACGTATGGGTAGACAGTTACACCTACTTTCCCCTACATCTGCTAGTCTACCACTGTAAGAGTTCACACAACTTAATCAACTATGCTAGAGCCCATAATAGCTTGTGGCTGCACACGGAAGTTTCCAGCATGAATAATCTCATGATCCCTTTGAACCTGGGTGGCGGTCCAAAAGAAAAATAGGCAATCCTGGAATACCCAGGTACCTCAATCCACCCAGATGTGAGTTTTAGTTGCCACCTTAAGTAAACCATTAATTAACAATCTCACATCTCTCATGGAAATCTCTCAAACCCAATCCTCGTCTACAAGCATAGCATGGCAATATAATAGCAACGTAGAAGTAAGTCCCAAGGGTTTGATAAATAAAACCGGTAATAGGTACTACCTCAACTACATCCCAATACCCACAATTTAATTAGATCCTAACCATGCAGTGTTTGAGGAGTGATCTAATGCAATAAAAACTAGGTATGGAAGGGTATGATCAAAGTGTTACTTGCCTTGCTGATGATCCGCGAAACCTAGCGATTCGAAGTAACAAGCGGCGCACTCCGGGTACTCTATCGCAAACAAACAAGCAAACAATAAGTACTCATCTAATGCACAGGTAAAACTCGAATGAAAGATCCAACCAGAAAGTTCAACTTAAGAACTCCGGTTTGCAAAAAGAATCAACTCGAAAGAAGCAACGAAAATCAAACGGCGAAAGAAACAAGCTTCGTTTACTATTCTGGATCTAGATCAAATTTTACAGTAGCAAAAACTTGTTTGAGTAGGTTAAATGGAAAGAGAATTTCGAGACGAAACTCTAGGCGCTTGAATCGCCTGATTCCGATAAACGAGCGAAAAGTTAAACAGAAACGAAGATCCGATCAGAAATCGAGATCTGAAATAATCGTGGAAAAATCCGACGAAAAAGAAAACTGACGAACGGTTAAAGAACGGACGTTCGTTAACAGAGAAAATCCGACGAATACGTTCGTTAAAACGAACGGGTCGGTGAACGTTCACTAAATAATAAAACTGAAGAAATAAACCGATCTAGGGTTTTTTTTTAAACGAACGGTTTTTTTAAAAAAATACCGGCAAATCACGGCGAGTCGGTACCTCGTCGGAAACGGAACTCCGGCGGGGTCGGCGGGCTCTAGCGGGGGCTCGAC